>NW_010140674.1:46666-54914 GCF_000699245.1 Pterocles gutturalis | reverse complement strand
GGGGGATGGGAGAAAGTGGTATGACAATCAAAGTAGATTTCCCCTAGCAGCAAAAATAGCTGACAGACCTGCTTCCCAAAGAACACTGAAAATTACTTTGCGAGTAAAAGTAGCAGAGAATATGAGTCAACTTGAGGTACTCATGGGAGAGCTGTTATTGACAGATATGGGATGATATAATTGCTCAAGATGAGCAGGTTTTTCTTTTCTCTCAATAAACCACTTTTGGATGAAAAGATTGGAAAGACAGGTGCGAGACAATAGCATAAAGCCTGTTCCTAACTGATTTACATAATTTTATATAAAGGTGCATTGATGTATGAAGTGTAAAGCAAATGTGTTGAATGCTGAAAATAAAGTATTGCAGAGAACAACTTATGTACACTCCGAGCAGTAAAGAAACTTAATATTTTATGAAATATACTTTGCCTATTGAAGAAATGCACTGATTTTAGAAAAGGCTGAGTATATGTTTAAGAAAATATTCGGTACTGTTCTTACACAAAGTAGCTGATACAGATACATCTTAAATTATTTCCTGTTAGTATTGCATAAGAGATCACACAGCAAACAGTAGATGAGAATAGTAAACAGGATAATCTAGTGCACACTTCCTCTTTCCCAGCTCCTACTGCATTTATGTACCCCACAATCTATCCCTCTCAGACATTCTGGTACCCTTCAAGACAGATTTTGAGCATCAAGTGTTTTGGGTTTTGTTCTTTGGGGTTTGGTTTCTTTTTTTGTTGTTGTTACTGAAAAACATCAGACAGGGCTGAAGACAGGTGAATGTGTACAGTAACAGAAAATACTCTCTCTTTACCCACCTAAGTTTCCATTCAGTTAGATTATTCCCTTATGCTTTAAAATGAAATTTCTTTATGCAATAGAGAAGCATGTTAGTATTGATATCTGTATGGGAAATATTCTTTAACGAACTTCACAGATACCTAAAACCTATCTTGACTCATGCCGGCCCACCTCTCACAACAACATTACCTGAATGGTGTAATCCCGTTGCCAGGCTTCTGACCAGCCCCAGTGCATATGGTGTAAGTACCTAGAGCTTGGTTAATGTATGTGAGGTATAATCCAAAGCCTGCCATACTCAACGAAACACTTTGGTAAAGTCCCTTTTCCAAAGCTTGTTAATTTTAAGGCTAAGAATTATATAATTTCTTCAGGGTTGTGGAAAAGGTGCAGTGCTACATTTTCAAGAATGGCCACCAATGCTGTAAGCTTCAAATCTAAGTGACACATTTGGAATAATTCAGCCAGATGCTGAAAGTATTGGCTACCCATCAGTGATATTTAAGCACTGAAATTACCTTAAAGATCTGAAGGGTAGGTTATGTTTCTCAATGCTGCTCAAGGGCAGAACATGGTAAGCAACTATTTGCTTTAATTTACCATCTTGATGTTGATTAACACCTGAAAAAATACACAAATAATAAAATAAAATGGAAGTGCAATTACATCAGATTTGTTCTTCAATCAAGCCTTAACAAAAGTCCTCCTCAAGAGTCTCCCTTCCACTGATTTTTTTTCTTTGTTTGAATACAGGATCAACTGAAGGATGACGACACAGATTATATCATAAATAATGATGAATTGACTGAAAACTATGGATCTTCTGCTCATATACCAGTGCCAGCACAGGACAGAACAGGCTCCACCCAGGCTACAAACAAGGAAGATATTCATGAGGGAGACCTAGGATTAGGAGGGTACAAACTCCAGCTTGAACACACTGCAGGTCAGCCGCAGATGAATTCATTGGCATGAACAGTGTAGTGTTAATCACAGCAAATAAGACTAAAACCAAGAAATAAAAGATACCATTATGTGAACAAGAACATAGAAAGTGTACTAAGCACAAAAAAAGTCAAACAAAACAGATATTAGCAACTAAACGCCTGCTCCCTTCAGGAAAGAGTTTACCATCTTCCATATACCTACAACAATATGCAGGTTTTCTGACTGCAGCAGTTTTTAATAAAAAGATGTAAGGCACTGCCAGCCCACTGTAAATCCATTGCAGTCATGTGTTGTGTCAGATAGTGCTTGACTGTATCACGTCCCTCACATGCACACAGGTCTTTGAATGTTGCTTATCATCTTTAGTCAGCTGGAATGGAGAAAAGTAGCTTCCTAACATATTCATGCTCACACAATGTACTTTATACAGCTGGTCCTGAACAGACCCACAGATAGCTACTACTCCAGTAACTGTTACATTTATAAGGAAGAAGCAGCAGATTCTCTGGCCAACAAGTATGCGATCTAAAAATACTTAAAAGATGCATTACAGCACCTCAGTCTTGATAGCTCAAGCTCCTTCATGTTCACAGGATAGACTCTTCCTGTCAACCAGCCCAACATTTGCTTTCTATATGCATCTGATAGCCTAATCCATATAGGGCTGCACCAGGCTGCCACAAACTGAACGTTGATTGTAGGAGACATTGAAGCCTATGAAATCAGCAACAGACCCCCTTTTATTGCTGCACTGAATGGGCATGTCCAGTATTTAAACAGGAGTTATTCCACAAGGCATTTGTCATTACAGCTTCACAGAACGCAAAGTTGACATGCTGGGAAAAGTTTTGTTCTTTTGCAAGATCCTTCTAAATGTATGCTTGGATTTAAGTCTACTGTTTAATTTGTTATTGTTCAAGGAAGGCAAGTTGTTTCTAATCAAATATTTCTGCAAAAGAGCTAAATCTTAAGACTGGCTCCTCCAAGAACAAATTTTCCCATCTCTATTTTTGCTGAGCACTCAGTATCACAGTAGTGACGAGGATGGTGGTGGATAGATATAAAACACCAAGGGGAGAGTTTATGTATGAAAGTATTGTGTCTGCATAAATGCAGTAACTGGATAAACAACTGGTCAACCATACATACAGCTAGCTGCCGTATACTATTATCAAGCATTAGCACAGATCAACTTTTGCATATATCAGCTAAGCAGTGCAAATACAGGGACAGGCTTTTGTCCTCAGAGCACGTGCTTTTTCTCACTGCGGAAGTTTCAACTAACTGGGCATGATAACGTTCCTACTAAGAAAGTTAAACCATGAGGGCTTTTAAATAAGGTCAGTCTTAATATACAAAGACAAGGAGCAAACAAAAAATTTATAATCTACAAGAATAAAAATCAAGCCATCTCCATGAATGATCATAAAGCTGAATAGATCTTGATTTCACCACAGATGGAAGATGAAATACAAACTTCAGTATCATCAAGTTTTAGCTGTTCTTTTCCAGGCTAATTAGTTTCTGGTTAGATGTGACCCTAGACCAGCTGTTTTAAGCATAAATTTGAACACTGGAGTTGTATCTGCTGTTAACAAAAGATCAGAAGCTTAAACTGGCATTTTATTTTCCCCTAAATGCTGATCAAGGAACTTAATCCTCATGTGGTTTGAAACAAACAATGCTCAGGCATGATAAATTCTAAGAACTAACAATGTTCCATCTCCCTGTTTTGCCCTGCTTAGCTGCATGAGGTGGGAAAAGATGTGCAGCAGGTTGCAAGAAGAGATGGAGAATGGTGAGGTTTTATGGCCTAGTGCTGTGCACCCTACAGCATGCAGATGGAGACAGTAAAGATGACAGGAGGCAGGATAAGCAGGTGAAGACATGCTGCAGAGAGGCAAATATGTGGCAATGCTGTGAGAAGGTGTTACCATGGGTGGGTGCTAACACAGTCCTGATTTCAGTAGCCAGTTTCTTATTTCAATCTTCACAAGTATTGAGTGCATGTCAGCAGGCTTCCTAAGCTCCTTGGGAAGCATGGATCCCAGTCCTTAGGTTACAGTGCAAATCAATAAACTGCTGCAGTATTATGAAGATGCAAAGCTGTTTTTCTCAGCTGCTACATGAACTGGAAATGACAAGCTCTTCACCAACCGTTCTGCACTTAGATTCTACTCTGAAATGCATCCTGCAGCACACTCTACGGGGTTTTTATTGATTTATTTATTGTGCCTATGTCCAAATTTCTCACATTTGTGCAATATGATAAATTGAGAGCTCTAGGGTTTGAAATTCTCCATTTAGAAAAAAAAAAAAAAGCTGTAGTGAATACTTTACACATTGTTCTACCCAGATGCCTTAAAGGGCTACTTTACTCAGTAAAGAAAGTAATCTCTTCCAACAGGAGAGCACATACTTGACATCTGCACAGGTCAGATTTTTATACTAAGACTGTCAAGGGGCTGAAACAGTCATCCCAGTAGGATAGATATTTATCCTCTGGGACCATGCTCAGCAACCAAAGTATCATTGGCTTTTAGGAAAATTAATCATTTGAGCTGCAAGCAAACCTGAAACTTCTACTAAATGGCAATAAAAGTCTCAGTTATCCATTACACTATTCAGCCTAGACATTTCCTAATTTTAAGATATTCTTTTTATGACATGCAGATCAAGAAAGTTAAAATAACATTTGAACAGACCATATATTTGTATTCAAGGAGGAATTACTGACGACTAGGAATTCTGCAGGACTGTTTAAACAGAGTAACGGATCTTAGAGGCCTTTAATGTTAATTTGCAGTTCATACGCTGGAGATTTAAGCTACTTAGTATCATAGTGCTTGAGTGAATGCACAAGTCACTCTCATGATAAATGTGAAGCTATTCTATTTGAGTTAGTCTAATAAAAGCCTGCTTGGAAAATGAAATTAAAATATATTGTCAAAATGTAGTGACTGCATACTCAGTATGACGGCCAAAGTGTTAGGAAAGATGGAAACCTGCAATATTACTAAACCTTTCAGATTTTAGAAGTAATAACTGAAATTTCATAATGAATTGCAGAGTGTTTGGCTATGGTTGGAAGCAGCAGAATGAATCCTACCTATACAGCAGAGCCAGTCCAAAAAGACACTGCATTAAAAACTTCAGGTCACTACAATAACTTCCACAGAAAAGCGCAACATTTCATAATCTCAAAAGCAAAGGCCGTTGGAAGGAAACATGTTGCTGTGTCAAAAGCTGAAACTTTTCCATAGTAGCCACATTAGGGCTATCTTCAGCAAACTGATTAACCCTGTGCATAACTTAAGCCACTAAACTAATTGCATTGAAGCTGAGAGCGCAGTTCACACACTTTCTACCTAGCAACTTATGTGCCTTGCTGGGCTGAGGATAGTCTGTACAACAGGTCTTGCTTTCCTTTTGAAAGCAGGTCTGCATTTTGCTATCAGCCATCAAGTAATGCTGAGCCTATAACATCCTGATTGCTGTGTATGTTTAGATACAACTTAGATGTAGCATATATATAAGTATTTCAGATGCACATGAGCATTACACATGTGCTTTCAAAATCCTTTGTTTTCAGACACTGAGAATTCTTGGGATTCAAATATTAATTACGGACTTCAGAGAACAAAGAAAAATCCCAAATACCTACTTTAGAGACTGGAAACTACTTCTAAAGACAAAGTTGTTTTTCCCCTACTTCCTTCTAGCAAAACAGAAAATAACCCTTTTCAACATCTTAAAGCAAACCAGTTCTGAGCATTTTAAATAACACAAGCAAGCTCATCTCTGGCAGTATAACCCCAGTAGACATGATTCTGCTCAGTGAACTGTAAGAGAGTTGTCAACATTTTTATTTTATAAATAGTCTTTCAGAACTTGAGAATTCTCCAGCTGATCCAAAATTTCCTCAGCAAATGTTAGTTTAACCCACAGCCTCAGTCCCAATACCAGTCAATTTTCAGATCATGAAGTCCCCTCCTTCCTTTAGCTCAATGATTAGTTTTTAATGGTAGACATTACTGTTCAGGAGAGTTAGACAAACATCTGAACATGTTTTTCATTGAATACAGGTTTATTGCTTTTTTGGGGTTTGTTTTACATACACATTTTTAACATCATAATCACATACTGAGTGCAAGTTTCTGAACAGTATGAAAGAAAACTTTGTCTGCTGACACAGTACTTGTCTGTCTCTTTATTCATCCCTTTCAAGTGATTAAAGGAGTAGGACAGCCTAATGTAATGAAGGACATCAGGCAAGCAAACATCTCCTTCAACAGGCTGGTAGTGCAGGTCACACTTCCAGATTTAAAACAACCTACTGGACATCCTGGCATATGTTAAGCAGCACAAGGAAATTCTTCAAAAAGCAAAACAATGTCTGTCAACCCCATGGTGCCAATCAGTGGCCCATGTTTGTCTTTCCCATATGAAAAGCACAGGGACTTTCCTACGGTTAACCTAAGGTGTGTCAGGTCTCCACCTCAGACTACAGCTCTGTTCCTAACAGCCCCTTGGCACCGTGAGCACAGGCCCACTACAGCTGCCCTGGTAGAAGAGCCACCAGCCAAGACTGCCTTGTACTTCCATGGAACTCTGCAGGAGGAAAAAAAAAAAAAAAGTCTTCATGATTCCAATTACACCCTCCCAACTTTCCCACTGTTAGCAACCACACTCGCTTCCTCCCACACCGGCGCACCCTGGCTCTGGGCAGTCTTTCCTCTGCACAGCAGAGGAGGCAGAGAGTGCTGCACAAGCTCTGCTGCACAACAGATGTAACAGGAATGGTTCTGCTCACAAATAAACCTCTTTTCACCAGTGTCAGAGCAGAGGCAACATTTTCCCCACCTAATTCATTGTCACTGGTCAACACTACTCCCCTACAAAAATCAGATCCGCGTACAGAAGAACAAATATCATTTCAGGCCTCAGAGGATCCCAAATCTGAGCAAGTCAAATTAACACCATCCTTCTGAGGACCTGGCAGGGCTTGAAATTCTGGTGCCAGAAGCAGTAGAGAATACCCAGGAGTGTTTTCCTGCTGCTGTTCTACATAATTCGTTACCACATAGCTGTCTGCTTCTGTGTGCATAGGCAGATAAACACAAATAAAATACTAGTACTTTATTCAGTAAGGATTTGAAACTACAAAGAGCACTACACCTAACAATCTAAACACTGAAAGAAATAACCTTATGCCATGATATTGGGCATTTTGCAGGTCTAGGATAAGTTATACACAAGTGAGTTGAAGTAGGATAATATCCCATAAGCATAATGAGATTTCTTATTCCAGAGGTACAGTACCTTCTAAATGTAACTCAGTACTTCAGAATACAGGCCCGACTGGAAACAAAAATATGAGAAAGAAGGAAGTGAATAACTGAATGATGAAGGAAGGAAAGGGAGGAGCAAGGCGGGAAGAACCAGTGCCAAGATATTAAAATTGAAAAAGATCAGAAAGATACTCATAGCAACTGCAGACTAAAACCCAAATTAAGTATTTGCCAGTAGCATGAGAAACTAAGAATTAGCTTGAAGAGCACTCCTGAAAACTTTGCTAGAGCCATATCCCTGGCACTACTACTGCACTGTAAAAACTTGGGCATTCCACAGGCCTAAAGGGACCCACACCGCTGCCAGCAGAAGGTTGACCAAATTTAAAGAAAAAGAAGAAAAAGGACCCAGGATGAAAGGCTAATCCTTCAAAATCACTGTTACCAAAGCAATAAAACAACACAAACTTGATACTCGCAGAAGTGGGGAAAAATAACTGAAAATATAAGTTCTGCAGTCTTCCTTATTTCATGTCTCCCTTGTTCACCAGCTATTCATTTTTTTCACCTTCTCTGGTTTACTTTTAAGATTAAACTTTTACTTTTCCCACCCCTTGGGCTAGCAAAATTTTATGAAGTCCCTTTCCCCCTTCACATGATATCCACACCCAACACAATTTTAATAGTTCTTCAAAAAAAACCCAATATGATGCAAGAGCATGTGAACTATACAACTTCTAGCTCAAGGAGAGATCATGCCCAAAGGCAGGTGGGTCAAACACATTGCAATATTTAGGCAATTCACTATGGCTAGTAATAGGAAGAGCAATTGCTCACATATTTTAACTACAGGAACCAACAGGAGCAAAAACCCTTAAGAAAGGCTACAAAAATCATTCTCAGTGAGGCAGACATGATATGATTTCAGAGCCAGCCAGCAACATCATAGGAGCAATCTGCCTGCATGTTCTTTTCTTACAGTAAGGATGAGGCAGTTTACCCTTCAAAAGCTGGGACACACTAGCTTACACCCACTGCTGGGCACGTGCCAGCACACAAACAATAGCTGCAGAGCACCAATACACGCCCTAGATCCAAACCCACTGTCTTTTTCCTCCTTTGTGCATGCTCCCACAGCCTGGGGCAGCTCCTGGAGGAAAAGATCCCCCACCCATTGGAGGGCTCACATTTGTCTGCAA
>NW_010140674.1:37907-46639 GCF_000699245.1 Pterocles gutturalis | reverse complement strand
AGGGAAAGCGATGTTGCTGCTCTCTTACCATTTCATGGTCTAGGCACATTTGCCTCCTGGTACTCAGAACCCTGCTGCCACTGTTGATTTGAGAAGTGACTGAAGCACCTTTTCTGATGGAAGCTAATGTGTAGTGGGTGCTTGAGACAAGTACTCTAGCTTCTGCTGAACGAACCATCAGGCCTACACAAAAAAATAAAAAATTATGTTGTGTTTCTTAACTGTTTTGTTTACTGCAAGGGTCTGTCTGCAAGCACCGAGACCCTGATATTTACAGGCCTGTCCTGGTTGTGGCTAGAGTTTTCTTCCTCATAGCTGGTATAATATCATGGTTTGGATTTAGGATGAGAATAATGTCAATAACACACTGATGTTTTAGTTGTTGCGAGCAGTGCAACTCAGCAAGGAGGCTGGGCATGCACAAGAAGCTGGGAGGGAGCACAGCCAGGACAGCTGATCCAAACTGGCCAAAGGGATATTTCATACCATATGATGTCATGCTGAACAATAAAGCTGGGGGGAGTTGGCCCAGGGGCAGCGCAGCTGCTTAGGGACTGACTGGACATCGGTCAGCAGGTGGTGAGCGATTGCATTGTGCATCACTTGTTTTGTATATTATTATTTTCCCTTCCTTCCCCTTCGCTTCCTTTTCTGTCCTATTAAACTATCTTTATCTCAACCCACAAGTTCTACCTTTCATCTGATCCTCTCCTCCATCCCACTGCAAACAGCTGTGTGGTGTTTAGCTGCCTGATGGGTTAAATCACAAAAAGGCCTGAAAAACAGTAATAGAGAATTTGCCATGGACCCTCAAACTCCCTAAATCTGTCCCAGAATAAACATCCTCCACCTCTGCACAAGCCCCCTGCATGCCAGCATCTGGCAGGGTTTCACACTGACCTGGTTCACTAGAGGACACAGAATATTGACATTTTAAAGCACTGAAAGAGGATTTCGGTATACAGGCAGGAAAATGGATACAGATTCCCTGTATACAGATCCCTGTATTCTGAGAAGGTAACTACAAGCTAATTGTTAGCAATGTGGGTTGACTTCAAACAAACATGTAAGGAGCACTATTTGCATGTGCTTGCACCATACCAGAGACAGGTATTCCAGCTAAACTTTAAGGAATAACACTAATGGCTGTTTTACAGAAGTTTTCATGTTCTGTAGACAACACCATGAAATAATTTAGAATATTCCTTTATGGTCATGCAACAGCCATAGTGAACAAATGGTGACACACTTGGTCTGTACCATTAATACACAGTCCAAAACCCAGTTTGAATGCATTTGCATGAGGAAAGTAATAATAATATACTTTTAAGTTGGTTTTATGTCCCACCTTAATCAGTCTGAGGAAAACTTGTTTACTCCACAGACACTTGGCACCATTTTCTGAAACCATTTAAACCCTGGTTAACAAGGTTTATTAAAGAAAAACAGAAACAGATACATTGGTGCCCTTAAAAATAGACACAGCTCACTGATTTAATGTGGCTCTCTGAAGAAAGAAAAAAAATATATATCACAGTATGCAATGGGAGTAGGCAAGACCACTACAGAAATCGATGCTGTCCTCAGGGATTTACAGATTATTTCTAGACCTGTCAATGACTTCTAGCTACTTAGAAAGTTGTTTCAGTATCCCTCAATCTATTGCACTAACCATCATGCTAGGTGGGTGACCTGAGCCAGCAAACAGTCTGTGCAATCACACTGCTCCAGCCTCAGCAACTGGGGCAGGGGAGATCCAGATGCTATCAGCAGTGGAAAGCCTCCCCTTTGCCACTTTCCCCTTTGTTTCCTACAGGAACCTGATCAAGCATAGGTTGGAGCAGCATATAACAACCCCCAGTTCATCTTCACTACTAAAAAAAAAATAATTTCAAGTCCAACTTTATCTGAAGATTTGCTTCATGTTAAACTGAGACATGATTTTTAAAAGTGAGTCTAAACTTGAGCTCCTAAAATTCATGGGCTCCTAATCAAATAATCTGATTTTTGGAAGTGATTAACACCTAGCAACTCACACTGAAATCTATCGCAGCCTTAAACTCACACTGAAATTAGCCCAAAGGAAGTGCCAAAATGCTCTCTCTCCCAGCAGGGTTTGTAAGACAAAAGTGTAGAATAAAACACACCTTACTCTGATCAGCACAATAAGCTCCCTACTCCAAGAATGAAACTGATTTCCATCACGGCATGACTCAGCTACTATGTAAGGAATAATTGAGACCCAAACAGTATTGACCCCCTTCAGGCCATTGCTGCTGAATTTGGTTTTTTGTTTTGTTTTCTTTTTCTTTTTACAGTTGAGGCTAACCAGGGAGGACCATCCTTTGTTCAGCCTCCCAGCCAAGGCTATGTAGAACAGTCTGCATGAATTCTCAGGAAAGCCAGGATTTGTGTGAAAGCCCAGTGTGTTGCAGCTTATGTTTCCATGGTTGCTCCAGCATATGCCTTCTGTACAATTTGGTCTCTTGCTCATAACAGCCTTAGTTGGTGGGCATTTTCTCAGAAGCTTCCCATACAGAAAGGTATCACTTCAGGATGCAGTAGTACAAGGCTAGAGATGTGGTTGCTAAAGCTAAGCAATGCCTGAAGCTCTGGATTCTTTGTGGGTTTAACATCCAGGATTTACCTGTGTTGAGAGCCCTGGTTGGGACTCAGTTTATTTAGATTAAGCTTTCATCATCTGTTCTTCCAAATTCTCAAAACATTAAGAGAATATGCTCCACAAGCAGCTACAAACACAGCTCTGCAATTTATACTGGGCTATACTGCATACAGGGAAAACACTTCGTAAAATCTATGAAATTTCTCCTTCAGGTATAAATTGAGGATTGAAGCTCTAACGCTTTGATTTTGCGCCACAGTGAAACAATTCTCTGGTTTACATGAATTTGCCATCACACCGGTCCATAGTATTAAGTGGAGGCCCAAACTCTTGGAAACTAAGGCAGCTTTTAAGATTTTTCTAATTAAAGATAAACTGCCCAATTTCACTGAAACATCACCTACCTTCAGACAGTCCTTACAAGGAGGTTTTGTGTTATCTAGGAATTAATATCTCTGAATAATTAGCAAGTTAAGCTACAGTTACAATAATTTAAACATTTTCAAGCCATACGTACATAAGGAAAATACATTAGTATCTACCAGTACAGCTCCCAGCCCTTATTTCTGACTTTTTGGCCCATTTCCATCTACTTGACAAATCATGCCTCAAACTCTGCCCCATTTTCCCAGACATTACAGGTACCAGTTGCCTGTAACTGTGCTGGGGATGAGGCATTGGAGCTTCCCCAGAGCAGGTGTCTGTGAAGGCTTCTCCAAAGGATGACCTGCTCCACCTGCTCCCAAGGGTGCAGGAGCCTGGCCAGACCCTGCCCACACCTGCACAGACAACCACCACCCCAGGCAGACAAGAAATACACCCTTCCTGCTCTCCTCCTGCAAACAAATTTCCAGATTTTGCTCCAAGGTAACCGGTTTGGCAAGAAGCCACCACTCCTGAAGACTAGAGAAACAAATCACTTGTTCCCAGTGCCTGTCACAGTGTTATGCTGATGCTTCCCTGCAGATGGCAAACTGCCCTGCTGGACTGGCCCACTCTTCTTTCTGGTGTCTTCAGAAAGGGCAGATCTTCCTCAAAACCTTTGAAAAATGCTGTCTGCCTATGAAGGTAAAGGTCAGCAAGCATCACCCCTTTGAAGGTAGCCATAAACCCTCTTGCCCTCAGAATCAGTCATGTCCTTTCCCTCCTGCCCCGCCATATATAAAATACTGTTCCTTGTCTTAATAATGCAGACCAACTGGCAAAGCCAGTGTAAGAGTTCACAGGACAGAGTCCTCTGGTCTGACATTCATTGATGGTCCATTTTCTGCACCGTGTTGTTTCATTTCCCCTTGGAGAATCTTTACCTTCACTGTTCCACTGCAGCATTGTCCATAAGCTACAGAATTCCGAGTGACTCAGGCACAGTCAAATTAGCTCTCATTGTTGCAGGGTACTTGCTGTAGAACTAATCAAAAACATTGCTCAGATGTTTTGCAATTAAAAAAAGTCACCTTTATATCAAAATCAAATGTTTCACAATACTGTGCTGATTTCACTAAAAGATCCATGGAACAGAATTCAGTATTAATCATTTAGATTGTTGCTTTGTTTTGGTTAAAATTTTGCACATTTATATCCTTGCTGCATTAAATATTCGTATAGAGGGATACTATTTTACACCGTATATTCTACCCAAATTCAAATGTAAATTTAAGATGAAAATTATGAAACAATACTTGTTCAGGTCCTCATAAGAAATTTCAGGTTTTCATTCTAGTTCAGAAGGGGAAAAATATTTCAGATACAAGGACATTCTGTCCCCTCCAGGATTACCCATTATAAAAACACAGACATGTCTCCTTGAACCTTGACTAGCAGTCTTTTTAGGTTGCTTCCAGGCAGAGAGCCCAACCGCTACAACCAAACCCCCCCAGGGACCCAGGACATGCACAGGGTTTCCCAGATAAGAAAGGAGAAGTATCTCTCTGCTCCAGCAGTGACAGGGTAGCAAAAAATGTCGTTTATCACATGAACTCCAGCACTCTCAAACCAGCTCACTTCCTCTTCACTGGCTCCCTGTTGGCTTCACCCAAATAAGCTCCATCCCACAACAATAATCTTTTTCCATGACAAGGCCTCAAAGCCCCCAGAGGTTTAAATGGGAACATGATGACAAAGCCAGGAAGCACACACTAGTTAAAGGAAGGACAACTGTCTATTAATACGTTCACAGGCAAAAGCATCTGTTAAACTGGAGTTAAGCCTGAAATTAAGAATATGTTTAAAAAGAAGCTAATACAAAGTAAGAAATTTCTTGTATAAATTATTCAGTATGAATTAAACACCCACCTGCACATAGCTGGCAGACTTCTCTTAAAAAGTAAAATCAGAAGTTGTTTGTCTAAGCTGATCATTTTTTAAATACATTCATTTTATTCCCTTATAAAGAAAATTGAGATATTTTCAAGTATTTCTCTTTATGTAAAAAGGAAACCTATATAATAGGAACCATACATTTAAGAGAACTTGGCAAGTTCCCCTGGTTTGCAAAGTTGGGGGTTTGGGTTTGGTGTTTTGTTTAAGACAAGTTCTGGGAAGAATGAAAGTATAATATACAGTTTATATAGAAAGGAAAATAACTTTCTTGAAGATAAAAAGGTAAACAAATCCTTTCCTCAGTAAAATAACTTCTGCTAGTATAAAATCTGGACTTCTACTTTTAGATGAAAATGTTTTAATTTTCTTGAAAGGTTCTCCCTTGGACTTTTCCTAATCTGATAACACAATTCCAAACTAAAAATTTAGTTTCAAACCAAACAGTGGAATAATTGCCTTTTTCCATTGCAGTTTTCCATTTTTCTGCATTTTGTTTCCATTTTAAATGAATTAGAGCAATTGAATTAGAGAGGAAATTTTTAAACTTGAAATGGCATTCAGTTTCAGGGAGGCAAGAGGAGCTAGCACAGGCATTTAACACTCAGAGGAAAGGAAGCCCTGGTCACAGAGGGGCTCCCACCAGCATGGGGTCCTGCTACCAGAGGGGAAGGAGCAGTGGCACTTGCAGAGTGCAGCTCTGCCTGCTCAGCATGTCAGCAGTGGGAAACCCACCCATCTGCCACCAGAGCTGGGCCATCCAGAACCGAGGCAGCTACCTCCCACCTTTATTTCCAGTGTTGACAAGACAAATGTAGCAGGCAACGTTCACAACAGCCCTGTGATACGTACATTTTAATCATCCTGTTTTTCAGATGCAAGCAAAGTACCTATGGTTCACCTTATGAGGTGGGAAGGTTATGGGGACCCAGTGGGAACTTCATTTCAGATTTGCCTGCTGAAATCTTGATCCGTGCATGAGTACAGCTGCAGGTTTATCATTATGTGCAGAAAAAGCTTAATCCTAACTGAGAAGTTAGTCCCAGCAGACAGAGCCTGGCCACATGCAGTGGCAATTGCCCTGTAAATGCTTCCCTTTTTATGGTTCTGATTTTCCCTGTCTTGCTTCAGTAGCTTGAATTCAAACACCTAAAGTAGATTTTACAGTAATCCGAATAGCTGAACAGAGCATACGTCTGGACAGTGCAGCCACTTTCTCTAGTGCACTGCCAGGACTATTGGTTTTTCCAATATCATAAGTCCTTCCAACTAGGAACCTGGTTTGCTTTTTTTTTTCTGGAAGGAGGGGGACCCATTTGCCTTCAGGAATTTAAAAACTCAGACAGCAAATATCAAAAATAACTTTGCTGATCTTTGAATATACAGGGGGTACCATCAGAAATACTCTGCGTGCCTTTCACCTCACAGCATCACCTCACTTTGCATCAGGGGAGCAGAGGAATAAACAGAGGTTCCTCTTCACCTTTTTTGAGGGAATGCAGCTTAGAAAGTCTACCAGGACAGGCATCCCAGCCACACGCCACTGTGCATGCGTCTAGCCTCCTGGCCAGTGCTGCCAAGCAATCCCACCATGGGGAGGGCTGCACCTGCCCTTAGCTGAACCCAATTATGCTGCAGCACAGGGAAGCCAAGCTGGGCTGCCTTTGGAGTCATCTTTTCTGCTGAACTGGAAGATGAACCCAAATTCAGTACCCCAAGGAGGGGAAGGACAAGGGACTTAAGGCACTGTTGTTACACAGCTGAGAAATTAGTAAGAGCAGTTAAAGCAGAACATTTCTGAGACAGGTTTTTTTCACTGGTGTTTTCTTGCTCACTGAACCATTATGTCTGAGAATACGCAGTTTGGTGTGTTCCTGCTCCATCTCCAAGACTTCAGCAGAGCAGGGTGAGGGTAGAATGAGGAGCAGGTCACTAGTGGTCTTCAATGGGATAATATCCACTACTGGAGGCTTGGGGGGGGGGGGGGGTGATCTGTGGGTTTGTGTGGGTTTTCTTTTTAATTCTCTCCTACCCTCACACCATGCTCAAGAATGAGGGAATCTACAACTTAAATTAATCTAGTCTTATTTCAACGAAGCATCAAATTGTGTTTGCCAGAAGAGCAAATCAGCAACCATAAGGTAACTGAGGGGTCTCATTTACTCCAACAAAAACGTGTTGCTTTGCCCCCATTGTATGGCAAGTGGCAGAGGGGGGAGTGTGTTCAGACAGGTAGGCATTATGGTGCATTTACATTAGGACTAGCAGAGAGCTGAGACTGAACACTGCAAACAAAAGCTGACCCATCTGGTAGGTGCAGATTGCATTAGGGGCTGCTTCTTAATGCCTCTCACAAAAACTCTGCATGCAAGATTACAGGCACACTTTGGGCAGAACAGGCCCTGTGCTACCAGTCCCTATGCCAGCAACCAAGACCTAAATAGTCTCTACCCCAAGTTTCCCCAGTTTGAAAAGGTTGGGAATCACAGCTTGAGTTTCCTATTGCAACTCTGGGTTTGACTGTTTCCCTCATCTCTGTAGCCTTGTTTTGCCACAAGACAATGCACCTAATCACCATTCCAGATCTCCTCTGGGTACTTCAGCTTTCCAGCGTCAAAGGGGACTATACTAATATTAAAAATCAAAATAAATTATTTCACAATTAGTCAATAGCTTTTCAGGCTGTTTTTTTAAACCTGAAACCATGGAATCCTACATACCCCTATAGCTTGGAAAGCCCTGCATCCCTCATGCTGGGGAACACAACAATGACCCAAGCCTCTGCTGCACATACCAGCACTGAGCACAAGGCACATAAAATCACAACCCCAGTCTCTCTGAATCTGCAGGTCTCAGACCTTCATGCCATCAGTAGCTAGCTCCCAGCTACTGCCAGGACCAGTGGCTACACACCTCAAATTTCAGCTTTTCCACTGCTAAAAGAGCTAGTTGCTGGCATGCTCTGTCTCTTCCTCAGAGCATGTCAATGGCATGTAGGCTCCATTGAAAGACAGTGTTTCATGATACAAAGCCTAAATTTTTCTTTGCTTAATTTCAATCTGTTGCTCCCAGCATGTTGCTCATCATTATGAAAATGAAGCTTCTTTCTTCTTGGCATTTACACCCTTCAGAAACTTGAAGACTCATGTTCTCACAGAAAATGAGGGGTTTTTCTGCTTTTTTTAGATAGCCCGAGCCAAGTTTACTTAAGCTAGGAAAGACTAGAACATAAACCAACGTGCCTTTCTCTTTACTTCCACTTTTAAAGTGAAAATTTAAGCAGAGAAGAGGTACTTTCAGCCTTACACATTCACAGGCTTGGATAAAGCAACAGACATAAGGCTCATTTAGAACAACCTAAATTTTTCTTGCTGAAGAAGCTGACCCTCTACATGAATATATTTCTTACATTTTTTTCCAGAAAGAGGGACAGGCATCTTTTCTGTCTCAAGTAACCAAGAGCTCACGATTACTGCCAATCTAAATGACAGACATCAGTGTCCCCTGGCCTCATGGTGCTAGAGGATTGAGGCACTGAGAACAGTGCCACTCACTGAATCAACAGAATCACTTCACACAGTGATTTTGTGGAAGGCTGTTTGTCTGGGGAAGTCTAGTACTGCTTAGCTTTGGCTGTTGCCAAAGAACTCAGAGTTGAAAGTGCTATGAACTGTAAATAAAACACAATAGCAGCACCATATGAGCTTCGCACCATCTTTCCAACTGCTTCCCTTTCCTGCCCCAACGAATTGATGCACATAACCTGACTGAACATTTTCATTTGTTCAGCAAG
>NW_010140674.1:9397-37855 GCF_000699245.1 Pterocles gutturalis | reverse complement strand
CTTTCATGTTAAGGACTTCTCCTATAGGCAGGTAGGCTGCCATCTATCTCTCTAGTCACTGCTTTTCCCTTTCACAAAAAGAAAGATCCCTCCCTGTGAGGAACAGGGCCCTTTGCACTATTTGCAGTACCTGCCTGGCAAAAAAGGCCAGGGCTTTTACTGCTCTGCATATCCCCTCCTGAGACCCACTATATTGTCAATTCATTTCACCAGCCTCAATAATGCCCCCTTTGTGAAGGTCTGAAAGATAAATCCATCCTTGGTGTAACAGTACTGCCCTCGGTGGAGTTGTAGCAGAGTTGAATTTGGACCAAACTCTTCACTTTGATTTGCTTTAAAAGCTTCTTTGCTCATGGGTGTGATTATTAAAGGCAGATTCCTTCTCTCCCAATAACAAACCACTCCTCTGTACATGCTATTTCATCTAAACACAGACATCTGAGTTATAGACATGCCTATGGGAAGTAGATCAATAGATGTTCTCCCACCCCTGCCAGTATTAATTCAGCAGAGACATCTTTGCCACTTGTCTTTTTAATGTTTTTGTGTAGGAGGTAAGGAGATTGGCAAGTGTTTTTGTTAGTTTGGTGTCTTTGTTTATGATAGATGGAAAGCTTGCCAACAACACACCAAATGCTCTCAAATTAAAGTCAGTTCAGTGGCTGTGATTAGATAAATTGCAGCTAACTTCTAAACCCTTCACTTTCCAGCCATAAATCCCTCCTGCTCCCCAATCACCTGAAGTAATGACTAATGCCAGGTTTCCCTAGTTACACTGGAAAAGGGGAAAATGCTTGGGGATTAGACAAGAATGTCTGCTGCCTCCAGCTTATTTTCAGGCTTTCATCCCCATCAAAAAACTAAATATGATGAGAGAAGCCATATTAACTGTATTGCTCCTCTTCTTTTCATCCCTTGCTGTGTAAGTGCTGTACACAGCTCATTTTCCTTTCAGTTGATATTAACTGCCATTTCCTGGCTGTTTCCCTGACATGCTCTTCTCCATTCATTTCCTGATTCATTTGTCATTATTGTTCACACAGGCAGACTTCCACTGCAATAGCCAGTATCCCCATTAAAAAAAACAAATGTAGGAGGGTCCAGACTCTCCTCTCCTTCACTGTAACCATGCCAGCATCTCTGTGGATTTTTACTTCTGACTTACATCAGGAAAAAAACAACCAAAAGGTTTCATCCTGTCCAGTGCTAGGCATCCCCAGCTCTCACTGAAGCATGAAAGTCAATAGCCCTCAAAACTGATTCTTATTAGTGGTACAATTAGGTAGGCATGACAAGAAACAGACTAAGCCCTCCCCACATCTTGAAGTGTAGTTAGCAAGATGAAGTAATACTTGTATTGACCATGGGTTACTGCAATACTAATAAGCTTGTCTTATCTCATAAAGGTGATGCCCAGTGCTGTTACGAACTGAAGAAATAATCACACATCTTCATTTTTTACTAGCTGTAAGGGAATCACCACCTCCTCCTCCCACACTTCCTCTGAAAATGGTTCTATGGCACAGGTAGTCCTCATAACACAATTACTTTTCCTGAAGCTTGGCAGCTTTAAAGAGCAAGGCTACAAAAATTAAGAAACTTCTCATGGAAGCTGCACAGCATGTGTTTTGTGGCACAATTTTCTCACGGAATTCCCATTCCTATCATCCACCCTTCTGTTTCACTACCAGCACCTACAAAGGTAAAATAATTGCAGCCTTTCAGCAAGTCAGGGATAACAGCAAATGGTTTGACTGTGAAATGTCAACAGTTCTCAGTCTCAGACAGAGGAATTCTCAGAAACTAAGAACTCATTAGGCTCATATATGTAATTAACTCTTTGCACACTGTAAATAGGGCTTCTTAACAGAAAACATTCCTTAAGAAAGAGCAAGGAGCAATCTCTTATCTAGTGAGGTCGCACAGAAAGGTCTGGGCTACTGTTTGCAAGAGAGCCTAAAGTGGCTGAGCATCACTAGTCACAGAGAAAAATCTACTGAAGCCTTCTATTTTTACTCTGTTTTCATTATGAAAATAAAGTTAAGGACCATTTGTTCCTTATAGTGTTTCCTTAAAGTAGAATTATCTTAGATACTATACTGCAGGGGCTAGGTTGTCTTTTTGCAGCTGCTGTATGACAGATTATTCTAATCACAAACTCCTCTTAATAAAGAAAAAGGAAAGAGAACTGCGCCGTCTATATTTTATTCTTGTCCCCTGTATCAAGAATAGTGGTTCCTATAGGGATCTTTAACCACTATGATATATTCTGGACAATACCCATCATAAACACTGGCTAATATCTGTGACAAAGTATTTAATCCTAGAGAGCACTATAACTCTAAAAACCAAGGCACACACAGAAACAGTTTTTCAGCATGCCTGCCATTTGCACAACAGCTGCCATCCAGTTGTTCATGCACACAGTCCTGACTGGAGGCAGGCCATTTTCTTCCCCCAGCCCTCAGCAGCATGCGGAGGGCAGCATTTTGAGGTGGGAGGACAGCATCCCTGCCAGCACACCCTCGCTTGCCAGCTGCAGTTGCTAGGGAACTTTGTCATGGCAAAAGTGTCAAACAGAGCTGTTGTCACGGGGCTGTTGCTACCATGTTTCCAACCCAAAAGCCAAACCACTGCCCATACTGAGTAAAAATCCCCACTAGCTTTGTCATCCCTCAAATTACATCAGGACCTCCCTGTCACCCATGGGGAAAGGGCCACTGCATCATGAGGCAGATTATGTTGACTGCAAATTACTATCTAACATCACAATAGATTATCTTTTCATACAAGAGCACTGCATTCTTTGTTGGGTGTTGTTTTGTGGTGTGTTTTCATTTTTAAAAGAAAATTACAATCGTATCTTCAGACAACAGTCAAGTCACATTGGTTTACAACTTAAAAACTGTCATATGTTAGACGAAAGCCTTATAAAGGACTAAAAATAGCTAAGTATAAAGAATAACTCTGCACTGCATCCTAAACACTGTATTACCCTTTTTGACAAAAGCATGCAACATGCATTTTCTGCTGTCTTAGTGAAGGGGGAGGGAGGGGGTGGGTAACAGCAGAAAAAATACCATTCTGTCTTTGGCACCTGCTGGGAAAAGAACTATTGGAACTAACAGAGCCTCTGATCAAGCAGAAATCTGTAAATTGACAATCTAGTTATTAATTTTCCTTGCAAATGCAGCAGGCAATCATTTGGGGGAGGGAGGAGAGCAGGGGGAAGTAAAACAAACACTGCAACCATTCTACTTCCTCACTCATGGTTTCCATCCCTTTAACTGCAAATTGTACCAAATGCCAAATCAATTGTTCCATGACCTTGCACTAAGTGAAAGGGTAAAACAAGAATCTCTTAAAATGATAAAGGTAAGCTATCACAGCTTGTGAAAATAGTCATCAATAAACCACTTCCCATTTAACAACCCTCCTTCTAACCAGATTGGGATTGAAAGCCCTCTGCCTGCACTATTCATTTAGGAAAAAAAAAAACACACCACACCACATTTGGGCCAGCTAAACGCACGCAGGACACAGAATAATCCTGTTAACACCAAGATTCCAAATCACAAAATTAACAGTACACAACTTATCTAGCCACAGAAGTTACAGACTGAGAATTTATGAACACCTCTATTCTCACAGCAAGAGCAGCATAATCCATTTTAATTCTGTGACACTTTCTCCTAAGCATCCCAAGTCTTATTTATTTTTAATCTTTATCTGCACTGAAAGGTCGGGAAAGAAGACAGACTCTATTCTCAGTTCTACCAGATACTGGGAAAATCCGCTCCCACTATTTTCTGTCTGACTAAGAACTACTATCCTGCGAGCTTTATTTATTTGATTCTTCCAGTTTCACAGTTATTCTTCACTTCTGACCTATGTCCTCCTTTTTAAGCTGTAACATATTGCTGGGACTCAAACAGCTTCCCTACAGTGATACATAAATACACTTAAATTGCAGATTATTTTTGAAGCTGCCTGGGCTCTTCTACTGTTTACAAGACTTGGTATAACAAGACTCAGACTCTAATTGGGGTTTTTGGGCCTTCCCACACACAAGTAACTGGCACACACATGCAACATTAGATTGAATATTGTCAGTTCCCCATTCTATGAAGGGGAGAATCTTAAGGCACAGAGGAATGTAATTACTTTTTCAGTGGTTGTCAGAGTCATTTGTAGTAGAAGCAGCTCCCACAAGTGTATTTTTTGGTCACAAGACAATTTCAGCCTCCAAATCCCTTTTGCCTGCTGCTGGAATATTCTCATTTCTCCATTTTCACCTCCATGCTCCACTCCTCTTGCACTTGAGTACGTCATAGCAGACATTAGCAGCCTTCCCACCTCTTTCCCCCTACTGTCATTTTCATGGTCTTTTCCTTGTGGATGTATTCACCATTACACACAGCTAGAGTGCCCCATGGCAGCCACACATGCATCATCACTCTGCTGCCCTGTCCCCACACACCCACAGAGCAGCCTCCTCTGCCTGATGCCCACCCAGTTTCTCTCTGGGCACATGGCACCTTCTCTCAGGTGGGCACCCAACACTGCCACAGTCCTGCCCTTCCCACGGGGTCTCTGATCAAGCCCAAGAACCTCTCCCCAAGCTGTTCCATTTTCTTCCTTAGTTGCGCTGACCTTCAGCTGCCCCAGTGCTTCAGGCAGGTCTCTCTCTGTGCCTTCATCATGGCAGGATTACATCCTGAGGTTGTTCAGCCAGGCTGTTATTTGAATCAGCTCAGGATTTCCAAAATAATATTCTGTTACAGCTGTAGGCTTGGCCTTATGTGCCACTACATCCCAATGCTTTGGCCCCCCTCCCTGAGAAGCTGTCGTTGCTGTGGAGCCCTGGCAAGCTGCTTTCCTTAGACCATCAACTCCCCACCACACTCAGCAAGTGCCCTGATCACCAGGAATGAGAATCAGGACTTAATTCCCCATCAGTTTCCCTCAGCTGCTGGTCCCCTGGAGCAAACAACAGCAGTCTGCACTCCCTGGGTGCTGGCCAGCTAGGCAAGAAGCCTAAAGAGAAGCAAGCAGAGCAGCACAAGCAATTCCCTCTCTGGTGCATCATCCTGATTTTAATTCAGCATTCTGTTTATTATCCAGAATATTAAACTCATGTCCTGCTTCTCTGCAGCCAAAAGAAATTCAGATTGTGAGGGCGGGTCATTTCTTTGGGAGTAAACTGAGCCAGGAGTGCCAGGCTACTTGTGCTCCTGCTCTAATTTGCTGACATGTACTTGGAGAAGATCAGGCTCAGCAATAGCAACTTGCAGCTTATAACTCACAGATGCAGAGCTGCTCTGAATAACAGCTCTGTTTTGCAGCATCAGGCAGACTGCTTCTCCAGCTCTGTTGCTTCCAAACACTACGTGCAGCTTCCTGAAACCCCACAGACCTAAGCCACAAGGTCTGCTTTTGTCGAAGGCCTGGGCTTGCCTTGTTACATGAAAGAACAACCAAATACACAAGCCTGCAGTGTCCCCTCACAAACACCTGAGACAGAGAGTGGTTCGCCTACAGTCAAATAACAAGTTGTAATAGAGGATTTGCCCCCCATCCATTACCAAACTCAGAAATGGAGTTCTGAGGGAACAAAAACTTTCACAAATCTATGTCAAATTCAGCAAATGGGTTTTAAACAGAAGTGCAGATGGGGCTTCTTGAAGAGGCTTAAATACTTAATTTTGACATTTCAGATTAAGTTATTCTCTTGGGAAATACCAAGATATTTTGGTTTTACATTTTTCAAAATGAGTCATCAACTTGTGTGAATTCATATTTCTCAGAATCTGTTCTGGGGGGTGGGGGAGAAGCAATCCAAAAATCTATTTTGCTTCATGTCAAAAAAGGATCAGTTACCACCAACATCAGGTGTTTACTTGTTTCACTTTTTGTTGAAAAGTACACACAGAGATTGCTTAATCTAAACAGTGATTAGTTTGCCTTTCACTCTTTCAGTTTTGTTTTTATGCCAGAGTTCCAGGTTTTGAGCAGCTCTTTCTAGCATCAGCATATAAACCACTCTGCTCTCTTTGAATCCTACAGACTCTTCGTAACTGTAGAACTACTAAGCTGATAAAGCTGAGCCCAAAACAGCAGTATATTAAAACTCAAGATCAAATCATCTCATAAATGTATGGATACATCAGGAAGAAAAATGGATTAATTACTGGAACAGGTGGATCAAATTGCCTAGGGCAGCTTAGGAGGTTACACAACAGAAATCTCACCATTTCCCATGGACAAGCATTACTTCTCCCATCTCGATCCCACATGACCCTGCTCGAAAAAGGTGCAATTGTTCCTATGATTACAGATGTATATAGCAGCCAACTTAATTTCTTCCAGACTGATGAAGCCACTAGAGCATTTAAAATGCAGTTCCGTTACCAAGAAAATATCGTATATTTGAGTTTGGATAACATCTCAGCAAACACAAAGGGATGCACATGCATTTCCAGAGGAAGAAGCTTTACATCTACACAGTTGGTTGCCTATGGCACATGATTTATAACAGTCAGCGATGCTGCTCCTAGACCTGCTTTTTGCATACACTACAGGGTTAGCTACATAGGACTTTCTTGTTTATTTTTTCTACTATTTTGACAGCGGTCGTTCTGAAGCAGCATCTAAGTTTAAAGGGCTGTTTTGCAAGTCAGCCAATTTGAAATCAGATCCAAGATCACAGCTGAGTCCTTGAAGGCACGTTTTTCCAGCTGACACACAAATACACCTTCTTTTCTCAGTCACTAATTAGAGCCATTGCGAACTAAGTCTAGCTCTGCAGTACTCTCGCAGAAACTTCAAAAAGAGAGGAAAAGGCACAAGATTATTTGCTCTGAACATTTGGCTAAATTGCTACTTTTCCCCCCATGGCTGCCAGGAGCACACATAGCAGTTTTTTGTTACAGATCAACCTATTGTTTATGGCACTCTGCATATTACTAGTTTCACATTTTTGAACACTTCATTAAAAAAAAAAAAAAAAAGAGAAATTGCAGTTATACCCTCAAAGAGCTAATGAAGGCCATAATAAAGGAAGCCTTTTTAAAATTTAAGGTCATTGACAGCCTGGGCATGCGCCATGCTCTCCAATTTTCACTCGTTACCTGAGGTGAATCTAGTTCACCCAACATTAACCAATGTGAGAAACTCACAGGAACTACCTGTTTATCACAGGACACAAGGAAGGGCAAGTTGGACAGCTTCCTCAACTATTTTTGCAGTGCACAAGCATGTACTCATCTTCCAGATGATGCAAGTTGATGTCAAAACTGTAGAATATTCTACTAAGCAGTTGGGAAATGTTATTGGTTTGAGGCCATTAAGGCACAGCTCTTCCCTGGAAATCAGCTTATTGCTATCCGAAGTCCCTGTACAGTAGCGATAATGTTGCATACTATCTTTGTGTTTCTCTGTGTCAGGGTGAGTAAACATGTACACACATAAATCAAGTTATATATACAGTTTATCTGCAATGCAGTCAAGAACTGCAGTACATAAGAAAACACTCAAACTAGCTTTGAACTAGACTGATCTGTTATTCATAGCAATGAGACTGCAGATTCCTGGTACCCATTAGGGCCTGGACAAGCCCATTCAGGATCCCACATGTGCACTCAGTAGCTCAGACCATGCCCCCAAAGTGTGGCTGCTTTCAGAGCGGAGCTTTGCTACACCTATCATCCCTGAGTCTTCACATGAATCAGTTCTACCTCAGACTGCAGTAAAAGGTATCCTCTTAAAGTCTGCATCTGGCTTTTCCTCAGAGAAGCTGAGCTACAGACCCTGGACACATTGCCATAACTTCTCACATGATGCTAATGCCGTAGTTGATCAGTTGGACTGGAAGAACAGGAAACCATTTAATAATGGTGCCTGAAAAGTATTGGAAGGCTTTTGAATTCTTGTTCCTTACAAACATGGTCTTTAAGATTATATACATTCTTGTGCAACTGCTCAAAAGCCTCCCACAAATGCTGGTATTAGTGATAAAGCTACAGCAGAACCTCACCTGAAAGTGCAGTGCCTCACTGATTGGTTATTCACTGGGGAGAAATTCTTGAATATGATGTATAATTGAGAGCCATGCTTAGAAATTACAAACAAATAAAACAGGACAATCTACTTCTGTGTCTGACTTTTTTCTTATGTGATCTTATGCAATTTCTGTCTGTGTATTCTTCCATGAGACACATTTAGTAGCAGACAGGAGAATATATAAAACTACTGTAAGACATATTGATCCCCTTGAATTAGATATAATAGGTGTAAAACAAAGTTGTTATATTCTGCAGGAGGGAAATCATCTGCAGGTTGGACAAGACTTGTGGTAGATGAACAGAGCATAATTACAGGATCCTATATGCTGCCTTACTGGCAGAGCCTGGGCAAAAGCCACACATGGTTTCTGCCCAAAACTATAACTCCACAGACCACTACTGACCAGAGATAAACCTGCTTCAGTCACCACAGGTCTTGATGCCAGGGCTAAGACACCAAATCTTTCTAATTGCTTAACATGATCCTTAGAGTTCCAGCTCTTCAGAGCACAGATTAATTTATGTTCCACCTTCTCAGATGCCACAGAGCAAGCCATACATAGGAAAAGTTATCATTATTTTAAAGAATGCCAAAGTATTGTACACCTTATGTAGTGCTTTAGAAAAAAAAATCCCTTGTGTCAGTATTAGTGTCAGTGATAGAAGCGTCACATTCTCAGTCACCCTGTTTTCATCCCTTAATTCCATGATCATTTTGACCTCCTAACTCCTGATAATTCACAACCATATACAGCTCAAGTTTGATCCTATCAAGACACAAAACAGTCAAGCACATTTTGATGCTGCCTTTCAGCTCTGGTGAAGAAAGATTTATTTGCAAAAGCAAACCCAAAACTGCTTTCAGGGAAGTATTTTCTGGAGTAGCCACATCATCTCTTGTTGTGTTCAAACAGCTATTTCAGTAAAAATTGTTTCATAAGTGTTTTACAAAAACCTTTACTCAGTAAATGATGCTAACTTGAGATCATAGTCAAGTTAATAGAAGTTTTGCATTCACAGAAAAAAAAGATAAGGATTGTGCATGTGATAAACCTAACTATGCTAAAAACTAGACAGTAACACTGGTCTTGTCCATCAACACACTCATTAAAAATACTATAGATTACAACCAGGAACAAAACCCTTATAACTTGTACATGTTCAGTGTCCCCCAATTTGATGAAGTCTATGGGTTGCAGAATTCATTCCTCTATTTAAGCAAGCACCGTATTTCACAAATAATCAAATTCCAGAGATCCAAGTACTCCAATAGACAAGGAGTAATTATGAGAATTTCTGCACCAAATGTAGGAGTTTCTGCTCAGGTTTACTGCTATATCCATTTCATTATCATCAGTAATTAACACCGTAAGATGGAATTTTTTAATAAAGGAGGCAAACATGACTTATCTCCCTTATGCTGACAAAATCAAGAGCAACCTTACTGAATTACTCTGGCATGAGATGGCAGCCAGACTCCTCATGAATAAGAAGATGCAGTTTACAACAGAACACAATGCCCAGTGATGAAAAGCAGTATGTGGAGAATAAGTTATCAGAAATTAGGGACGACCATATCTTGGGGTGATTTCAAGACAGCCTTAATTTTAATTTAAATTAAAATTATTTTTATACCACTAAATAAAAAATCATCCCAAAAAAAGATGAAAGGGCTTTGTTCAGGTTAGCATTAATGCACAATGATTCTTTTCCTTCAAAGGAAAGAAAAAACCTATACCATTTTAATAAACTATTATATTGCCTGCTTCAGTTCTTGTGGCTTTCCACAGCATACGTCTGTTTTTATGTTGTTTGGGCTTGCTGTTTCCCCCTTCATCACTTTATCCTCCTTGGTGTATAATTAAGTGTTTCCCCTAGACTATGCTGTAAAAGATTTTTAGTTGAGCCATTCTTAGCAATAAAACAGGAATGAATCTTGAGTTGTACAAACACAGATAATTTATGTTTTACCGTCATAAGGGACACAGCCCAAAGGAGGCCACCACATTGCTTGCAGTGCTTTTTTCAGAGCTCATCTGAATGGCTCAGACAGCAGCAGCCTCCACAAAAGAATTAGCAGGGGTGCTGGTGTGGGTGGAGGAAAAAGGAAAGAAAGCAAAACAGAGAAATTTTAGATAATAAACTAACACATGGTGGGTGTGACATAACATGGTCTGGTGAACCATTGACTTTATACTAGAGCTATAATAAAGTATATCCAATTTTGACATAACACAGTAAAGAGCAGAGGTGAAAGAAAAAAAACAAGTTCTGAGAAACGTAAGCAGTCAGTTAACTAAGTGTTTTCCATGGTATATTTGATGTTCAACATGACAATAATCCCAGAAGAACCTCCATAAAACAGTCCTTTCCTCCTGCTCCATCTTTTTACTACAAGAAAAACATTTCCATGGGCTGTTCTTCTCATAGTGCCAAGAGTTATCTGTTAGCAGGGCAAAGTTTTATTTCAAGAAGAAAAGAAGCATTACTAATTAGCTCCGAGTTGGGCAGGGGGGTGGGAGGGGTGCTTAGGGTAGAAGATTGACAATGCAAAAAACGTTCTGACAAAATATTCATTGAGGCAAGCTGCGCAAGTGATCATTGCCAGCCTGGAGACAATGGCTCTGTTGTTCTGCAGAGTGAATTGATTTGGGAGCAATCTCAGAGGGTCCAGCAAGAAATAAAAGGTAACATTTTTGCAAATTCAGCTCACTTTCTCTGGTTCAAGAGTGGGTTTTCTTTTTAGGAAAGGATGTTAAGCTGTTATTGTAAGCAATAACTGTTTTACCAACTTGCTGTATGCCGATTTTAGTCTAACTACCTAATTCAATTAGATAAAGCAAAGAAACATGCCCATCATCATGTTTAAAAAGACTTAAATGAAGAATGAAATGACAAAGGAACATGATGCTGGGTTGTGGTATTATGTACTTAGGCATACCTTCTTCCCCCTTCTCCTCCACCCCCTCAGTCCCAGTGCCTTTAACAGTGGCCATGCGGCCAGGTCTGCTTTGAGGCAGCAGAAGACTGTAGCATGGCCGGGAGATGGGACTGATACAGATACTGCACTGGAGCATAAACACCAAGAGTCTGTTAGCAACATGAAAGGACCAGATTGTCAGTTCTCTTACTGTATTGCATTCTCCTTCCCATGGTTGACTAGTATGAATGACAAAATGGTGCTAATGGTGCTCCCATGATCTGCAATGAAACACATCCAAGACTTTTAATAGTCTGTGGAATAGTTCATATCCATATTCTTTGTTCTAACAAGCCTGGAAGTGCCTTTTTTTATCACAGAAAGATAGTTTGAAACTCTTGTGCTTTAAACCTCGATTAAAAGAAAAAGCCTACAGTATTTCTTTACTTGCCTCCCATTAATAACTTATTGGCATAGTAAATCACACTGTCCTTATCTGAACATCTTTATTCTACTGGAAGGGAACACTGTAGACCTATGATCTCAAAAATAATAAATTAGATTTAAAAATTCATCCAGAATAATGCAAGTTCATCTGTTCCACCCAGCAGCACAATATCTGCTTTTATGCAGGACCTTAAAGTGATCCAGAGTGAGCCACAAAGCAAAGAATAAAACCTTAGCAAAGCCATGAGCAGTGTTTTTTTTTAAGGAAGAGAGAGTGTGTCAGTGCACTGCAAACTACAACAGTGTATGTGGAGTAAAGGTCTGCTGTTCACAGGACTTGGTTGTCAGTCAGCAATTCCCCTCCTACTAATACTGCAGCCCTCAGCCTCTTCCCTTTGTTCATGTTGCTTCCACACCAGTTCCTTCTCCTTACCCATCTTCTCTCTACCTCTCCTTCTAGGCGGCCTTGCTCTTGTTTTACATAGTTACACAGAGTAAAATGCACAGATGCAAAACAAAAGTTCAAATAACAGAGATTCCTCTGACACTTCACACTGGGTGAACAACTTCTTGCTAACAATTTTGTGGTTTTGAGTGACTGTGCTTGACTTCCAGAGCTCAGATGTATTGGACATCAGATTCATGTCCCCAGGAGTCTCCAGACACAGGGCTGCTGGAACAGGCAACCCTACACAGGGGGACCCGCATAGGGTCTGACCCAGCTCCCAAAGGGAACTGTCTCATATGGCTGTTGCAGGGGCTGCAGCATCTTCCTCAAGTACCACTTGCTCAGAGGGACTTTTCTGTTGTGACTCCTTATGAGCACAGAATAGCCTTCAGTCAGGTGAGCGCTAGAGTTTCATGATGTACAACAGGGTGGAAAAAATAAACAAGAATGTAGCTTGAATCAATTACATACGCCAAAATATCCATCGGGTTAGGTTGGGACTGGAAAATAATCCATTTTAAAGTGTCATTTATTTCCTCTAGCACCAATTGATTATTTGCATTAAAAATTATCACTGTAACACTGGTGTCAGGCCACTGCATTTTGGGTTTTTTTTTAATCTGGGAACAGTATTTTAAAGTCTGCAATTTATTTTTAGATGACATTGGTTAAATACTTGAGCATATTTCTTCTCATGCTTTTAAGTAGGCTCACACATCAAACAGAACCAAGTACTTCAATATTTGTCTAGCATAAATCAACACGCAAAGGTAATTTTTTTTTTTTTAAACTTCTAGCTCTGGAGTTATTAGCCTTTGTGTTAGACTGCATTTGCTTACAAGAGAAGTTTTCACCTCAGTGGTGGGGAAATCACTGCAAAGGCAGAAGCCCCTGATAATGAGCAGGCCCTCCAAGCACACGCTCAAACAAGTGATTTCTGTCTCCAAATTCTCTCTTGGGAGTGGGATTAACATATCAGACCTCAGGCCTTATACCCACTGTACATCGTTTTACAACTAAACACTTCACCCTTTGGAATCAGCTCCATGTTCCAACAACTCCACAGCTTAATTCATTGTAAAAAATTCATTGATTATGACTGACAATTTAATGTGGGATTACAACTTGCAATGCTTATCCTGCTGTTATTCACAGGCACAGATTTGGCTGCAAAGCAATTTTCCCAGAAGGTACAAAACATGAGGTCTCTTCAAGAGCCCTCTGAGCCATGGCAAATTAAACATGGACTACTTCACAGTGAATCCCAGTTTTGGCCAAGTTATTTTTGTTGAACTATCCTGAAGCAGTCTTGTCCTCGAAACACCTTTACAGTCCTAAAAAACTACAAGCTGAAAATCCATTTCCCTGAAGGTTTTTCTTCCAGCAATTATGCTTGCCTCCAAAATATATTCACAGCCCTTCAAAACAATCACATGAACAGTTTTACAGAGAACAAGCTTTACACACCTACAATTTACCCATACATTTCTCTGAAATTACTCAGCTGACAAATACAGGGAGGTTACGCCAAGTGCAATAGCTCCTCAGCTAATGTCTTTAGCTTGAAGTTTGCACTAATACTGTCAAGCTTAATGCACAGACCTTGTGCCCAAAGCTTTGACTTTTTTCAGCTATCAGCCATTCCAATAAAATACATCATATCAAACTATAAATTTTGTGTCTTACATCTAAATAACTGCAGGATGCCAGACCTACCAGTACTGCTATGCATTACCCAATCTATACTTTAAAATATGAAAATCAATACACTAAGGATGCCAGATCTTCAAGTCAAAACCATAATGATTTTAAAAAGTAACTGAACAAAAAAAATGAATTTCTAAAATTGTATTATCATCCTTCTTTTGACACATCCCTAGCAAAGCAGCAACTTGAAAATATTTGTCCTTATTAAATTGTGAGATATTGTTTGTTAAAAACCTATGCTGCTGTTTAAAGGATGTCAACAGAAATATTTTCACTATGTTAAACAATCATTTCAAAGCAACATGAGCTTAGAAACATGCTCATATCTCAGGTATCTAACGCATTTCCCCCTCCTCAATCTTCTCTTTTGTTGCTTCCAAAACCTCCCACTCCGACAGCAGAAATGCTAATGGAGCAAGATGTTGCAGGCACACTATTCTGAGACTGTCAGAAGAAAGCTTTGGTGTGAATAATGCCGGGGGCAACTGGGTTACAACATACTCGGGTCTGGTAACATGTGCTAAAGACAGGGGAAAAACTAATACCTGAAAAATCTCAAAATAGGACTGAACAGCCTACAGTACTAGAAAGCCCAATCCTTGGGATCCACTTGTCAGCATAACTCCCATTACCGTTACCGGTTATTCACCAGTACCGGGACCTTCAAGATAAAAACTCACCATTAAGCAACATTAAACAGACTGCTTATTTTGTGGTGTCTGCAATGCCACAACACAAGTTGGTTATACAGTTTCAAAGTGAACTAAGCCAGCTTCGAGGTCAAGGCAGCAGTTCTACACAGGTTACCAGTGTCCTGAAATTACCACCCCCTCCCCTGACCGTCTGTACTGCAACCTGTCTCCTACTAAATAGGACTAAACTTTCACTCAAGACTGCACTTACTTTAAAACAAGTGTGAAGATATAGGCAACATACACCTGCTGTGATGTTATTATACTCTACACCATACCAACAGTCCCATCATCTTCCCACACCATCATTGCCACAAAGCCTCTTGATACAAAGGTAAGAAGGTTCAGTCAAATGAGCTAATACTGATGGAGCAGGCTGGCAACATAGAAAAAAATTATAATCCCTTATATTTAATAATAGTTTCTGAAAAGCACTTTCCAGCTTTGAGGCGAGTGTGAAGAAAGAGAGGGATAATAAACTAATGAAAAGCATTTCCTTTTCATGATTAGGCAAAGGTCATCAGAACTTGAAACACCAAGGAGAAGGAAAACAACTGTTTTGCGGTTTAGCCATTTCCCTATTGGGGTCAACTGGCCCAATGAAGCATAAGGAATCACGTACCACCGATACCAAAGTTGTGCTGCAGGCTAGAACCCACAGGCTCCCCCTTTGGTAGGCCTCCAGTGAGCTATCAGCACAATCTGTAACATGACAGTCTGCTGGATGAACTAGCACAAAACTTTTGCATTTACATTGTCACTCTGTATTTTACTTTCCCAACAACTTGCCATTTCACAGGAGCTCATGGACTTTTCAGCCTTGGGCAGGGGGTGTGAACTCCAGTACGTACTGTGAAATATTGCTATTGTAAAAAACTGCTAAGCTTTGACGAGAAGCAGCAAGCAAAGCTGTTAAAATGTATGCTTAATTCACAGCAATGATTGCACTCCAACACCACAAACTAAAGCAAGCCAGCAGGAGTGGGAACCCCTACACCTCGACATTTCCATAAATGTTTTGAAAAAATTGGTTCCATATATTGCTTTGGACAATGCAGGGATGCTTAATTTTAATTACCATCAGGGTGCCGAGAGCACAGATGGATGTCTGTTAATTGAACCTACCACAGCTTCATGTAAATTGAAAGAATCAATCAAATAAATAAATATCAGCCTTCCAAGAACATTCAAAGTGAAAAAATGGTAATGAGTTTCAGAAGCAAGGAAGGAAATCGTTGTCAGTGAAGAACAGCCAAACAGACCCCTGCAGGCAGCCGACCAGTGACAACTGTCTTATCAGGAAGCAACTCAGACAAGTCCGTAGATTAAAGGGACAGCCATAAACCAGGCAGATATACTGTAGGTATAGACCAGTTCAGTCAGGTGTTGTCTTAAATCCAGTGGCAAGAGACACAGTAATGCAAGTTACCTCTCCCAAGGCAGGCACAGGAAAGAAAAAGTGTAGGCAACATGCATGAAACCACTAAATGAACATGAAGCAACTAAAGATTACTGTTGTGTCTTCAATAACAAGGCACGCGGTGGGAGAGCAAGGACTATGAAACATGGACATAAGTCCCCATTAACAATAGTATCTGCTAGACTTCAACAACTGAGACACTCATATACTTTTATAGCTAATTTAGGACTCCAGAAAAGTGACAGGTTCACAGCCTTGAATACTTAGTGCCTTGGACAATGAAATAGGGAATATTAAAGTGGGACAATTTCTGCAGACACTTTCACATGATTTCTTTGACACTGAAAACAAGAACAACTGTAAGGATGAATTCTTGCCAGCGTCAGTATCTGCAATCCTCAGCATCTTACTTGAAAGAGGCCAGTGAATAGCCTCAGCCTGTAGTTACTTCTGATAAACACAAGATGAACCAAAATCACCACAATACCACACCTCATACTTTGTCAACAACAGAAGCCTCTCCACTAACTGCTCTGGGATATACTGTGTCAGCCTCGCAGTTTTGTGCCTTTTGGTAGGTTTGACAAGAAAGGAGCAGTGCCATTCACAATATGCCTCAAAGCAAAACTCTTCCTTCAACACAGTCTTATTCCACGCACAGATGTGATAACTGCAACTGAGCTGTGTTATGGGATCTGCATCTGAAGATAAATAAGCCAAGGAAGACAAACCAAATATACAGAAATGGATTCATGAATGAAACAAGCTTCCATGAAAAGCCAACAGCAACAGACCTATCTCGACAAGGAGCATTAATCACTTTCTTAAAATACAGAACCTGGGTAAGCTGCAATACTTTGTATGGGAAGACAACTGATTTTACAGGTGAGTATTCCTAGCTACAGGCAGCACAAGAACAAGTAGAGTCACAAATAATATGCATAAGCATTGTACATAAATTACAGATTCTATCAAACTATTTCACAATAAGGAAATACTTCCTCCTCTTCATAAATATTTACATTATTTTCTTCTCTACAATAGTAATACAGAAGAGTTTTCAGAAGAAAGTTTTCTACAGGTAAGGCTCAAATCAGCTATGGTAGAACTTAGATTTAACATCATGCCAGTGTCTTCAGAAGCACAAAAAAACCAAAATACAAACTGCAGCATCTTGCAATCTTACCAGAACAGCTATGCAGAGCTAAGCTTAAGTATGGCTATTTTAATAGTGCATAAACTCTTGAGCTATAAAAACAAGGCTGAGTTATCACATTTACAAAGTAACCTCAAACAAAACAAAAATCAGTACTGATAAATGTGTTAATTTATTCCAATAACTAAACAGCCTAGAGAGACCTTCAAGACCAGCTTTGTCCCTACTGATAGAGACCACAAACAACCTCCCCAGCTTGTGTCAAAGAAGAGAAGTGAGGAAGATATCAGTAACAGAAAGTATGAGGCACTGCAGACAGAAAAATTAATTTTAAGGAGACACTCAAGGAAAAGATGGCTAGGGCTTATATTGAAAAAAAAAATGTAGTCAGACCTCTTCAATCCTAGAAGCAGTATAAGCACATCATTGCAGCCTTCTATTTAGGCTAATTAGCTCTTCCAAGAGGGAGGGTTTGATTGCAGAGGCAGAGCACAGCATTAGTGCAGTTACGCTGTTTCTGAGACCTACCTCATTAAGCACTGCACTGTATAGACACATACTAAATGATTCTGGGTAACAGCCATTATTCCTCTTACATATGCCTCTAAATAGAGCTGGACTTTCACATTTAACATCACATTTTTTAAATCTGAACAAATAGAAGCAGCCTAATATAACTCAAAAGGTCAAAAGCCAGGAAGACTGAAAGCCCACTAACTTCTGCAGTATTAAAGCACAATTTAAGATATTTCCAAATACAGCATCCGCAATTGTTTTCTCTCATCAGTTTTCAATAATGTACATACTGCCTTTACACAGTAAATAGATCATCATGACACATGATTTGCCAAATATTAAGTATTCCATCTTTTAAATGTGGTACTTATAGGATGAAGCAGTTGTACAGTATTTCTGACACTCTCTGGAGCTGTACATGTAATTAGTTTCAGCTACATCTATGTCCAGCTTTGTGATTTTGCGCACAAATCCCAGGACTAAATGCTCCAAATAAAAGATTGGTACTTTAATTAATTGTTCTCACCTTTGGCTCAATCTGAAGCCCTGTTGCAGGTGACTTCCAAATTTCAACCATTAGCACAAAAAAGCCTTTTATTAGCCTGCCTTGCCAGCCACCTCTCCATGATCTATTAGCCACTCACAAGCTGCAGAGCACTGACAAACTCAGAGCAACATTACAGATGCTGAGGCAAGAACACCTTCAGGAAGGGCAATGTGGAAGATGTGGCTGCTTCACTCCTGGGATGATGATTACATTTTACCAAGTGCCTAACACAGTCTTCAAAGCAGGAGGTGATGATCACTTCAGTCTGAAGGTTCTAATTAGTAGGCTACAAATCCAAGGTCTTCGTTGCCCACCCCCGGTGTCAAGATTAATGCATTCTTTTCTGATCCTTGTCCCAGCTCTAAGAATTAGATTTGAAATACAGAAGGCCAGAACAGTACCCCTCCAAAGTCAGCCTTAGACTGATGGTTCGGAAAATATGCAACCAAGAAACGAATCAGCCTGCATCTCCATGGGTGCTCCACCAGCTTGGCTATCTCACCAAATACAGACTATTAACACCACTCAGTATCCCTGGGAATAAAAATTGCATCTGCCCAATGTGCACACCTGACGTGGTTCCCAGGAGAGGCAGGGAGGTGAGGCACAGCTCAGCCCTACCGTTTCTGGGGGGTTGCAGTGGCACCTCCCTAGGCAGCCTGCTGGAGCACCATCTGTCTTGCAGAGCCCTTCGTGCCCACTGTGGAGTAGTTACATACCTTCACATATAACCTGGGTGCTGCACAGCCCCATTTCAGGGCCAGCCATCCTTATGTTAAGTGCTACACCACCTACACTGCATGCCTGGTGCATGGGATCTGAGCACAGTACTGTAACAGCCCACATTTGGACATGTGCAGCACTTTAACATCTCATTTTACAGTACAAGGCTTCATCATAAAGCCTGCTTGACAGGTTGCCACCCCTGCCTCTGCCTCCAAGGCACTCAGTGCCTTCCTCCCTGCACCCACACCTCTGAGGTGCAAATCCCTGTCTGCTGGCCATGTGATTGATGCTCAAAAGATTTGTGACATCATCTAGGTTAAGAGGATTGTTTTTAAGCCAGCCCCCCACTCACTGATCTAGTTCATTGCACATCACAACAGTCATATCAACACAGCCTACAGGGCAGGGAGCCACAGCCAGGCACAGGCATGGAGGAAGAACAGCTGGAGCTGTGGGAAATGTAGGGTTACTGCAGAGGCCATGAGCAGCAGCTTCAGAAGTGACCAAGTGCCATGTCATGTAGTTCCCCCTCCCCTGGTATGTTTCTGCATTCCCTAGGAAGCCACTATGATCAAAGTGTAAAATACTGCATGATTTCAAAAACATCATGGTAAGACTACATGTCAATCAGGCTGCTGAAAGCCTCGTGTCCCTGCAAAAAGCCCATATAGCCCATTTCTTTCTGAACGCTGCTCTGGTGAGTTCATTGGAATAACACTGGCCTGACCCAGGAGTTACACCAACCCCTTCGGCTTAATAACATCTCTATTTTTCAGGTGACAAAGGAGAGAGCTTCACAGAGCAAGATTCTGAAACCACTGCAGTCTTCACTGCAGGATTTGGGTCCTTGCCTGAAGCAAAATTTCACACACCATTTTTCTGCTACAGAGAGAAGCGCTGGAAGTCAACAACAATTGCATTTCAGGAAACACACATGCAAGAAACTCTGCAGTGATACATTTAACCCACGACAGCTCCGAGTACCTTAGGAACACCAGTGCTGGTCTCCACAGCACAATGTAATTTACCTGCTTCACCCTTTTTCTCCCCAAGACACAGGGTAGTTTCTACTAATGAACCAGAAGCCAGAAATTAAATTTATATCCCTCTGCCTATTTCTACCGAGTTCTCTTGCAAGTCAGCAATTCTCTGCATTTAGAGTAATCTATTAATACTAAGTAGTGAACCCCCAAGGTCCACAGACTGCTTCTAAGGACTCCAACAGGAGAAACTAAGGTCATTCATTTTAGACATAGTCACTAGCAATAAATTTACTGGTCCGAGGTCCATATCTCCACTGAAAAATGTTTTGGGATCCACAAACAAAAACAGTGGTTTTAAACCCTAAGTAAAAAGGAATTCAAGGTCTGTGCTAGTGCTAAGCTGTGTCACAGATTTACTTCAACATCTGATGACACCTCTAGTGTTCTAATCTCAGTCTCTTTACTGCTTAGATATTTAAAGAGAAGTTTCATCTTCAACTGTCTACATCTTCATTTCCTTCATACAACTCTTTTTTTGCTGATTCAGTGCTGCAGAGAGCAGTGCCCAAGCAGCACACACACTGGATGGATATAAATACTGGGGATCATATCAGCAATCCTGTCATCACCTCTAATTTAGCCATTTGATACATTTGGCCAACCAAGCTCTAAGTAGCAATTCAGATAATTTGAACTCACCCTGCACAACACTGTCACCGAAGAGCAGTTTGGATTCTGGCCATTCATCCCTATAAATCAAGCAGGAGACATGAATCTTCATGCTAGTTAGGGACACTAGTCAGGTTACCCAACAGTCTCACACTTACAGCATCTTCCTATACTCCTTGAGCACAGTAGCATCACACAAAGGAAGGCACTGGCTTGAACTCCCTACTTGCCTTAGATCCTAAAGGAACCCCAGCCAAAAGCTGATAGTAAATAGCTAACTTGTTCACATCACAGCTTTGTCCTTCTCCACACTTGCAGCCATTTTCACAGCTATACCAATCACTTGTCCATACCCACGCATTTTTCAGAAGTAAAAAAAATACTACAGCTACTGCATGTGGTCAGAGCAGTGTTTGGTATTACATTAAGGTGAGGCCAAGTCCAGAGCAACTCCTTAAATAGCCCATCTCTAATCCACGAGGCAAACCCTCCGTACAGCACATGAGCCAGGAGCACATGCTGCTTTGCTGCTCAGGGGCTCTCAGGGAGCCCCTTGCCAGGGACAAGAGACCCCAAAAGGCAGCACCTCTGGCAGAGCTCTCCCATGAAAAGAAAGGCTGCTTCAGAGCAAGAAAAACTCAAAATTGGTAGAGGAAAATTAGCCAGAGAAGGGATAATATCCAACCCTAATATGGATCAACTGAAATCAGGTATTGGAAGCTAGTGCTCAATACTCAGAATTTCAGCCAGAATTATAATCTAGTGCTAATGACTTGAAAAAGCACAGATGTCCATTGCTGTCTACCAGCCTGTGGACACTGTTTGCACAAGTGAAGTTTAATGTCAAAAAATAAATATGGGCAAAGGAAAATATTCCTGCTTACCAATTAAAAGATGATTTGCATAACCACCATCTGGAATTAAAGTACTTCCCCCCCTCAATTAAAATGTATGAAGAGACTCTTTTTTTTTTTAGTGGATATGCCTTTAATGGCTGCTGCTTTTATCTTGTTTTGAGTCAGACACTGAATGATCTTTACTTACTGCTCTAAATCAATTCTGAATATACACTTTGATAGGGCTGTTCTTTCCTGATTGCTTTCATTACTGTTAGTCATCTGCTTCTCTCACTTACTCTGGATCTTGTCTTGGGCTCTTAAACAGAGTTCTGCCATCTATTTCAGCAACAATAAAGCAGGAAAAGGCATTAGAACACATCATCTGACAGCACCAAGTCATAAGGCCCAACACAAATGCTCCTTGCATCCAATTTATTTCTAATATACAGTGAAGGAACCTAAAACTCAAGCCCTTCTTCCTCCCTCTGTCCCAAGTAGCTCTGTGCAATGAGACACTGAACTCTGCATAAGGTCCATCACAAAAGTGCTGAAGGATTAATCTGGGCAGTCTTGCAAATGAGGACTGTACTACAGGAAAGCAGTGAGCACCACCTCTCCAGAGCACCCACATCAGGCACTGTGAACACCACCTGCTCTAACTCTAACACTCATTTGCATTTCCCTTCTAAAAATTAAATTCTTTTACCTATTAAACTTTCAAATGTCAAATCAGAAACCCCATATTTGCTGACTTCCAACCTCTTTTAGTTTGGAATTACAAAACTGGCCTAAACTTGGACAGGTACATGTAGGTTAAGCAGTATTTAACAAGCTACTGATATAAATGCATACGTTCATACGTTGCACACTACTTTTGCAGATAGGTTGTTGTAAAGGGCATTTCCAAAAGTCAAACCAGCCGTGTAATTATTACTCAATACCTTTAAGAATAGAATGCAGTAGTACAAGTACTATTCAAACACTAGGTATATATATTGTTCTTTTTCAATAAAAATGGAGATGACTAAATGATTTCAATAACTAAAAACACTTGGGCTTTCTGGAGACACAAGTTCAACCCAGCAATTGTTTTCCTCCTCCAGGTTTAACAGAGTCCATTGCAAGTCAAATATCATCAATGAAACCCTCCCCTGAGGACTAATTTCCATATCTGGTACATCAACAAGTGTTTATCCAGGTGTTGCTGTTCAAAACAATCTTTCCAATCAAGGAAATTATTGACAATTTCTTAAGTCCTGGTGTTGCCCCACTGAGGTACCTTGATACTTTCAGATACTCTTAGAATGACAGGTATTACTTAAGTGATAACTATCCACATTGCTTTTCATCCACAAATATACATGGCATAACAGTGACTATATTTACAAAATATGTACAAGCTCTTTAATTCAACAACCCCAAGAGTGTACAAAGTCTTATATCATTGGGGTTTACAAATGAAGAAAAAAGTTACTGAAGTTCAGGTGACTGCCCCAAAAAGCATCAGAATCAAGTCTCAAAGCAGGTAAACAGGATAAAGATTAAATACAGGGACAAAAAATAAAAAATGAATCATCTGAAATACTGCTATCCTTACCACTAGATTCAGGTGTTAAAAACATACAAAATTTTAAATTATATATTAAACTTAAAATTAGCATTGCTTTCCATGTTTTTTTTCAGAATGCAAAAGAACTGTGATATTCAGTATGTGTGTTATAAACTATCTAAATAATGCATTCTGATTTGATCTGTAGCTTAATTCTAAAACATATGTTAGATCTGATTTAGTGCACATTGACTAGATTACTGACATGGTTTAATTCGTGTTATTTACAATTGGAAGAGCTTGACAATAAGTAGAAAACAAATTATACAAGTTTATTACACCCTCCCTCTCACTTACACCAATGAGTGATTATAATGAAAGTTATAATCATGGAAGATTTAAAGAGATGGACAGACAACTGTGTTGCTGGTTCAGCATTCAGAAACACAACACATGCCCCACATACTGATGAGGGTACATTATTCACAGACACGATTCTCTGCAAAGCGCTGGCATAACACCACACCAGGCTTCCGTCTCCTGAAGCTGATCTACATATTTGACTATGCAACTTGTTTGCTCTCCATCACCAAATGTTTCTGGTGGGGGCTGTGTGTCACACAAACAAAGAGCATGAACTGAGCAGATGGTTGCTGATTCTTAGAAGACAACATGCGTTCCTGTAGCTAGCACTCAAGATGCATTAAGATCATTTGATTTCACAGAAATTTGGTCTTGCACTGTTCATTAGGCTGCCATAGACATTTAGTCCCTCAGTCACCAGAAACAGCTTTATGCCACGGTTGCTTTCCATAATCTCACTTCTCCTTTCCCTTATTCTCTTCCAAGACAACCCAAATAACCTTAGCTACTCATAACACTGGGCCTGGGGGGTGTACAGCTATCACATGGCTACTTTGAGCCCTGCAAACTCAAATCAATTTGGAAGAAGTACTTCCCTTTTTGGAAAGTGTTCATGCTAGAAAACTCTAAGCCACAGAATCCATTAGCCAGTGCTTCTCTAAGAAGGGAAATGATTAGGCATTATTTGCACTTCATTAGCCATATGCAACTCTTTTAATCAGAAATTTTCCTATGACCAGATTCAAGTTGCATGATTTTAAAAGGAGAACATATATTACCTAATAATAATAGGTATTTTTCCTCTTAAACATTCACTACCCTGAAGTTATAACTTCAAGGAACTTCTGTGGAAGAATTTGACCTTTGGGACAGTATCTGTGAAAAACTGATCCCAGACAACAGACCTTTCCTGGGGAAATTGCTTAACACATTTGAATGTCAACTTTGTACTAAAACAAGGTACCACATTGGGAGTTTTCTGGAAAATCCAGAAATGCTTTCCACAGAAAAATTCCCAGGTAACTAGCTAGTCTTGGATTTGATATGGTTATGAGCCTGGTAAGCTTCATTCAGAAACATTCATCCTTCACTGAATCCATTCATTTCTCAGGTCCATCAAATAACCAGTTGATTTTGTTATATTACCTATTGAATGTTTCTACTTCCCACCAGAAGAACTAAACTTGCCATTGAAATAGATGCACTCAGGAAAAATCAGACGCATTGTCTAATGAGTCTGTTCGTGGCCCATTACAGCTGATGCCCTGCCTATCATTTCACATTCTGAAATGCAAGACATTTTGTACTGAATATATTAAGAATATAATACACAATCAAATCTGAATCCTGATTCACAGTGATAATGAAAGTATCCTTTTTAGTCATTGAACTCAATCAATCTGCATATTAAAGGCTCTTTTCAAGTTTTTAACAGTGAAAAAACTGGGTGAAGAGACACGGCTCCTTCAGGTAGCACTTCAGTAAGCGTATTCTGATAACAAAAACCAACCCCACCCACATATCAGGCATGCAAACAGCCAAAGGGGTATGGAGGCAACAAGGACTGGGCTGCGTCTCCCCTGTCTGAAGCTCGACTTTCTGGTTTCCTCCAGGGACTCCAGCACAAGTACTTTCTCTGTTGCCTGAAGAGATTTTTCTCGCACCAAGTACCACAGCCAGCCTGAGCTAGTACTGAGGTGACTGCCAAGGCCATCGCTTAACCAGATCTCAGACTGCAATCCATTAACAAAACAAATATTGCAAGTGAACTTGATAGATCAACTGTTTAGCTTGATGCATCTACTTCCCAAGCAGTTGTAGCTCTTCCCAAATTCACTGTATTGACTTTCTGACAACAGATGTCACTACAGTGAAATCATGAGGAAGCAGCAGATAAGAGAAAGTAAGAATGCCAGATCAGCAACAGCAGTTCCTACAGTTAGGAATAATAGGAGTGTTGAGGAAACTAACTGCTTTTATAAAGAGCAAAATAATTAAAACATTGCTGGAAATCCAGGAAAAAATCTCTCCTTACTTTCCTGTAAAGCAGCCTAGTTTCCTATTAAATTCCTGCTAGGGTCAGAATCATTCCTCTGGCCCCAAAAGTTTCATTATGGGGAAATTTGTAAACACTACCCTTACTGCATGGGCACAGATGCTGTGAAACTCTACATGAGGGAGACTGGGAAACAATTGCCCACCAGAGATGTAGCCAGGATGTCACATAGTCCCAGACTGGTGCGAGTGCTGGGGCACGTACTGCTCTATACTAGGCTGCAGAGCAAAGCATGCAATTTACAGGGGTATCTAGGGCAAGATGAAGTGCCAGTGACTCTGAAGAAAGCCAAATCCAAGAAAGAAGGCAAGGTTACATTAAAATTCAAATACATCTGAAAGCAATTATTAGGTATTTCAATTCCACTTTAAGGTGGGGTGTATATATTTCAAAGACTGTTCAGCTTAACCGAAGGGAGGAAGTGTTGTTGCTACACAATACACTTCATTAAAAGGAGGAACATCTACACAAAAAGCATATTTGCTACCTCTCCACTGAGCCTCTACCATAAATCCAAACTCAGTCCTGCCCATACTTCAAGTCCTAGCCTTCAGAAATTTGTTTAAATTCTGCTGCCTGCCTCATAAGCTCTTGCCACTATGTGCATAAATGAAAGCAATCTTCATCTCTGTTCAGACACTACATCTTTTGTGTGGCCTGCTCACACACTGCTTCTTCCCTAATACCTTATACCAGCATAGAAAAGGCTGCCTCCCTTTCTAAATTACCATTCAGTTACTCTTTTTACTTAAGAGGAGGTTACATGAGAATTAAATGTCTATGAGTTAAGATCATATTCTAATCTTAATGCAATAAAGTTTTTTACTAAGCATAGATTTTAAATTAAGAGTATGTGAAATCAATGAGCTAAGTTGCCCCCTGTGCCTGACTATATCCTGCTCCTCCAGCCACTGAACAACCTCTTGTACCACAGCACCTTCCCCTGTATATGTTTATCACATAGGCCAGGCCCTGGGTAGTTGGAATGCAAGCGTATATGCAATTAGCAACATTGCTGGACCATTCTTTAAAAACTTCTAAAAATATGGTTTTAAATGATTCACTGTATTTTTATGGCTTCTGTCTCACAGCTGTTGGCTCAAAACCCTCGGTTATTCTCAGGACAGTGGGACAGAAATCAAGAGCTTTTGGACACAGGCCCCCTACCACGTGCAATGTCCTGTAAGCGGCTCATGGCTGCTCTAGGGCCTACCTGCCACTGCCTGGGGTTGTCACAAACCCCCAGGGTTGTCTAGAAGCAACATGACCTCTTCAAGCCTCATCACAGCCTCTCTCTGCAGAGAGACTTCAGTCAGGTTAGGAAGAGGCATGCCTTTCACAGGTCACATCACCACTGGAAGAGTTAACAAGATTTTATGGCTAAGTATATGGACAATGGAGGGAAGTACACCTGCATCAGTGATGTATCCAGTGGCCTGGAAAAATAAAGGATTCTTAACATCCATGAGAATGCCAGTGTGCTGCATTTTTGTCACTATTACAGCCCAATAAATGCAAAAGACACATTGCTTTCACTGAAGCACTATAGAGCTGAGTTAGAAACAGTAATAGCTTTGTATAATGAGGTATTTACTATTCATGCTAGAATAACCATATGTCAAACTAACTTTTTAGACAACAACATGGTCTATTCTGCCAGACATGTTATCATCTCTTCACTGCCCCACTTGTTCATCAATTCCCAGAGAACCCAGCACGGCCTTGTACCACAGGATGCTGGTGCACTCTCACAGCCAGCATGGATACAGGGAGTTTATTCACCATTTGGATATCATGGGACATCCCCTTTCTCCCTTCAAGCCCACCTGCATAACATGGAAGCAGAATGCCCAGTCACTAACAGCCTCCAAGGACAGTGTTGGGGAGCCTTTCGCTCTCCTCTGAGCCCTTTACAGATGAGTCAGAGAAGAAATGAGTGGGCATCTTGATTTAGCTTCAGTAACCTAATGCAGAAGAACTGCTGGGAACACTTGAGACAATTGTCTTAATTATAGAAGTACTGACTAAATAGTTATGAGGGTTGTTTTGGTTTTTTTTTTTTAAACAAACCATTTTAAATGCATCATCTATCTATGCCGTTAGCTCCTCTCTCTAAAATTATGCTTAGATATTTTTATTTTTCCATTTCACCTTCCCACAGGGATAAATTCAGCAGCTACCCAGAAAGCTGTTACATGGTGCCTGTACACTTAAACCAAGAAAATCCAAGGTTTACATGTGAGAAAAATTTATGCCTAATTCATTGTTTATCCAGGAGTTATACATTGTAAGGACACATATGCATCATGGTCAGAGCAGTCAACAGGACTTCAGCTGTGAGCCCACACACATGCATTCTCTCAGCATCTCCTACATAGAGACTCATAAATGAGGAGCCATTACTAGACACCATACCAAGGTCTGAAGCCTGCAGCGAGGAAAAAATCCATCGATTTTGTGATATGATTTAAAGAATCTAAGTACAATTTACAGGCTCTGCCACAGTGAAAGCCAGCAATTGTGAAGTGTTAAACTTCAAAATAATTATTTATTCAGATAGAAGCAACAAAGATAAATGGCTGGTTACCACTCAGAGCAAAGCACTTACCCAAATTATTCATTATGAAACAACTAATTAAGCAACAGGGAGCCTGATCACCTACAGGTTCCAAATGAGACATAAGTGAGGAGAAAAGAGCTCACCTGTGCAAGAGGGATGAGAGGCCAGGGCAGCCACAGCCATTCAAGGGAGAAAAGGAAGGAACAGAGACAGCCACTTTGTGTAATTCACCTGCGGCTGCAGCCATGGGATGGGACTGCCACTAGACACTCTGAAGAACTCACCATTAAGCCCCAACAAGACTTAAGAACAGCAAGATTATTATTAAATCTGCATACAGATTATTTTTTTCTGTCAGTCAGTACATATGTGTGTGAAAAACAACCAACTCTGAAGCTTCTCCTCACCTGTAGGAGATTTACTTGAGCTGTTGCATGTCCCTGAAGAGGTGGACATAAGCAGGAGTGCTGAGGTGGCCAGAGCCCAGCAGGAGAGCATGCCCATGGTACCAGGCAGGACATGGTGGTACCACGCAGCCCACAGCCAGCATGCCACAGCTCAGAAGAGAGCCAAATAGCCTCACAGCAGCAGAGCACCCACAGGGCCCAGAGCCCCCACCACAACACCCTCCCACCATCTAGCTGCAGCCAACAGCCCATTGGCATCTCTGCTCCTCAGGGGCCCTCACAGGCTCCACACTATTCATCAAAATACACATGGGGCTCCCCAGCAGCAGCAAGTGCCTGGCTGCTTGATGGCAACCTCCTGCTGCCTGACAGCTCACACACAGCATCACC
>NW_010140674.1:9142-9381 GCF_000699245.1 Pterocles gutturalis | reverse complement strand
ACCGGCCTGGCCCCCTCCCTTTTAAACCCCCCCCCCCCAGACAAGTTCTCTTTGAGCTTCAGCCCCTCCAGTTACCATCCGAAAGCAATATTCCCAGATCCTTGTTGACACCAAGACAGACAGCCCACAGGGGCTCATCTCCTCAGCAGAGGTCAGCAGACAGCACCCCCAAACACTGCACATTTCACCCACAAACCTACCCAAGGCCACGTCCCAGTGCTGCAGCCCCCCCCCCACAC
>NW_010140674.1:645-9127 GCF_000699245.1 Pterocles gutturalis | reverse complement strand
CCTTCACCATCCAGAGGTGCCTAAGGAGCTGCTCCTCACACAGCCGCCTCTCCTCCACAGTGCACAGCCTCCCACATCACTCTGGAGCTTCATTTTTGCTTCATTGCACTCAGGAGCCTCTTTGGCCCCAGCCAACACTCTTCAATGTATTTTGTCAACTCTTTACCCCAAAGTGCACCTTGTACATAACACCAGAGCACGATGGCCTTGCACCTCTCTCCATTACTCAGGGCACAGCCAGGCCTCAGGACTGAAAAGCGCTCTTGCTCAGTCTCTCTCCTGGAGCCTTTCAGCAGCACTGGAGCTGCAGCAGAGCAGCCATAGGCACCCAAGGTCTGCAGCACTCTTTTCCCTCAGAGATGCCTCTCAGCAAACCCACCCCACAAAATAACTCTCCTCCCACTAAAAGGGGGGCCTGTCCTGCATTTATACTCTCTGAAGCTCACCCTTGGGAGAGCTCCCTCCCCTCAGAACCCACCATCCACTCCCACCCCAGCCAGCTGCTGCCGTGGGGCTGATGGCACATGGCCACCCAAAACCACCGCACCTGAGAGCAGCTGGGCCAGGCAGGCATCCGCCCACACCCAGCCAGACACAGGGACAAATACAGACAGAAATAAAGGGGAGCTGGGGGGCAGTCCAGACCCATGCACCCGAGGAGGGCAGAGGAGACTTTTGCCTTTATCCCATTTTCCCAAGAGACTGTGATATGTCTGGGGAAGCTGGAGAGTTTAGCAGCACATCCCCTCAACCACTTTCAGGTGTCCCTTTTCTACATCAGGTGTCAGCATTCCTAATTAGCACCTGCAGCACACTGCCTCCCCAAAGTCGGTGGTTACACCCCTGGTAGGGTATTGGATACAACATTTTCTATTTAAAGCAAAATAAAATGGAGGGAGTCAGGATGCATGAGTTGTGCCCTGTGGTGAGGTCTCCTAGGTTAAAACAGCACAGCAAGTATCCTCTAGGCTGTTGCCACAACACTAAACTTTTGTACTGTGTGTTTTTACCTCTGCTCAGCCCAAAACAACATGCAATGAGGGACCAGATTATAAACTCTACAAAATCAAAGCGTTATGGTCAGTGCTGGCTGCTTTCTGCTCATTCCCATAGAGAAGCACAAACAACTGTTTCCTACCACTTACATTCACCATTGTACCAAACCTCTTTGAAATGGAAATCTTTTACTACAGCCAGCTCTGATGCTTGAGCTGGAACTACAGCCAGCAAAGCAGGTGAAAAGCACACAATACCATGGGGGTCAGCATGCTTCAACCCCAAGCTCTGCTGCCCTTTTTCCCTGCTTTATGGGTGGAAAGACCCCAGATGTCCCCAACCATCCCAGCATGACACTGGCATGGTCTGATGTAGCCATTGCATTGTACGTGAAGGAGGAAGTGAGCAGATACAAGGGTGTCCTGAAGAACAGAACAGGTCACCTGTCAGAACACTTAAAAACACCTGCTCACTAAGTGTGTAAGGTGTCTGATTTTAGTAAATGGACAAAATAATGTGAGATCTGAAGGGCTGATCCCAGACTGGTCCAGCAAGCATCCACATGAACCACCAGTGGCAAATAAGCAAGTACTGAAAAGCTGCCAGAAGTGATTCCAGAAGTTATATAAATACTAAATATGTCCCTTTTCCATTTTATGTCTCCCATGACAAACTGTTACGAGACATGCACATGGCTTGAAACAGATAATTACTGATAATCCTGACTGGTGGGAGAAGGAACCATCTGGCAGATGGAAAAAAGAAGGTGCCAAGAACTTGGCAGACTATGGGGCTTCTTGAGAATTTATGCATAGAAGCCTGAAGAGAGGAATATTTAGACAAAAGGTCAGCTATTCTGTTTCTATCTATACCCAAAACAAATTGAAACACCAAAAGTATCCAAATAGTTACACAAATTATTCCTGGTTTAAATTCATCTTGACATTATGAACAAAAACAGTGAATCTAAAACTCCTAAGTGTTATAAGTGAGGAATTCTTTCTGCATATTATGATTAATAGCAAATGGTTACAGCACACAGCATCAGCACATTTTATCTTATATCCTTCAGGATTCTATCCTCTCCGCTTTTAACATGCAAATGCCTTTATTCATCCTCTCCTGACCTTGCTGCATTATATCATTAGTTTCTTTCAATTTTCCTTAACACTATTTCTTTCTTCTTATAGTAGAGAAAGAACAACTTCTGATAGACTCCACTTTGTATTCCTTTCCTTTCTTCTAAGTAAATGTCTTTTTCCTCTGCTCTTCTCTTTATCACTCCTGGGTAAAACAAGGGACCTTGCTGGATGCAGCATTCTAATTGTGAATCCACATTTTTCCACTGAGATCACTGCTTATTAACCATTTTGCTGCTGACCCTTCACAACAGCTGAGCTGCAGCCAACATCTATTGCAGTTAAAGGGAAGCGAGGACATGACCTACATCAGTAGTCATAGGCAAAACACAAAATTAAGAGACAAGAACTTTATGTAACATAATTAGTGACTGGGGCCAGTTTTGCTGGAGCATCATAGTTCACCACGAGGACAGCCAAGCACTGCAATAGGTTGGTCAGGGAGACTGTGCAGTCTCTGTCCTTGGAGGTTCCCAAGACCCATCAGAATAAAGCATGGAGCAACCTCGTTTGACGTCATAAGCTGGCCCAGCTTTGAGCAGGAGGTTGACCAGAAACCTCCTGAGGCCCCTTACAACATGAATTTATGAGGTCATGATTTTTAGAGGCACCCTGAATTATAACTCCCACTGACTCCTGCATAATATTCCCCTTCTAGTGACAATGACACATGAAAGCCTTCTTGAAAATCCCACTTAAAGCTTACCAGCATCTTCAGAGCCCTTAACATTGTAGCTGCAGGGCCCCCTCCAGTTAACAACTTCAGCTTCAACTAATGCCATTAGAAACAGGTTGCTCATCAGCTCCCACCAGCCTTCCTTGCTCAGATTGCTTTCTTAATAATTTTTAATTTGTCGAGTTCCTCCAATCTGATTTGCATCTTGTTTTTTTTTCCTATTTTCATTCAAACCTCATCAGAATAATGCTATTGTATCCAGACACAAGTTTGTGGTACCTCATACGAAAAGACCCACAGGCTGTCCTGGCTACTCACCAGTTTCTCTGATAGAAACAAGGAGATGGTAACTTACTGCTCGACCTCAATTCCCTTCTCACCACCCTGTTTATAACAAGCATATTCCTATATCAGACACTGAAGTGGACACCAGGGATATCACCCACATCAGTGGGTGTAAATGGGTCTCTTACATACAGAATTTTCTTCTGCAAAGGAATACACCATATATTTTTACACACATTTTACAGCTTTGTGTTTCATAGCAGAAGCAAATAATTCTTTAATCCTAGTTCTCCCATTTGCAATGCCATTTATATTACAAATTCTTTCTTTTCATAGCTTTCATGGTATTGATGTGTCTGAGGAACATTGGCTCTTCATGCATCCGCAGAAGACAGGACACCTTATGTTTCACAGTGATTCTCATTGGATTTGCATTGATCCGAACACTAAACACGCAACAATGCAGGCCCACTCTTGGGATCCTTTAATGACCTCATGATGCAGAGAACTCCAAGCCTCAAAGAAAAATAAATACAAGGAAATTTTACAACTTGAAAAGTTCAAACAGTCTGTATTGTAAAGAACCTATGCATTTTCTTTGCAGAATTGATAACACAGGTGAAGAATCATGGACATCATGACAGCCATGAGTTCTTATTTAAACACATTAACAGAACTCATTTGACACCAGTGAATCAAAAAAAAAAAAAAAAACAACACAGACAAACCTTATTTTTAACTCTAAATATGTGCAATATAATTAATATTTCTGAAATGTTATACCATATATTTTTTTTTTATTTCAGAACATGCTCACATTTTCATAAGATCTTGCTCTGATACAAAATGTAAACCACATCCAGGTACTGCCAGGATAACTAGCAGAAAGTACTGACTGTCAAAGTTGGATACATCAGTGGCAAGCAGTCTCAAGCTTGCTTAGAGCCTCCAAATTAAATCTGCTTGCATAATTCCAGCAGAGTAATATTTATCCTGGTACAACACCTCTAATTGAAATGGCACTAGAATAAGAACATTTTTGATCCATTTGATTAAGTAACACAGGCAGCATTTGCCCGACGTTCAGTCTGTTCATGTAAAGCAGCCCCACACAATTGGACATACCTGGCATTCACTGCTCCAAAGAAACCCATGCCTGCACGGAAAGGGGCGCACAGGAACAAAACTGAAACACAGACTCTAAGACCAGCCCTTGCAGTGTGCAAAAGCTCATGTTAAACACCCTTCACTTTCAAGGACACTTAAAATGCACCACAGCAATTAGAAATGAAGAGAGAAACAAATAATAATCCCACTCTTCTTCTCATGGCCTACAGGATGAAAAGCACTTATTTCAGAATAGATTGTAAGCACCAGTTTTTCATCTCTAGAGACCCAAGTTCAAATCATTACTGAAAAACAAGGTTTGTGGTTTAAATTAAGTCAGTTATGTTCCTCTTCAGACAGGGCATGAAGCTTAACACCTGTCAAATTACAAAGCGATCGAAAAAATGAAGAACTTCCTCCTTTTGTTAGAAAGGCCGAAAGATACTTTATCTAACCATTTCTTCATTACCAGCATTTAGGTCAGCTGCAGCAACTTGTACAATTTTGCACGTCTTGTGCTTTAAGTTGATTCAGTGGACGACAGAGGGTTTTCCTGTGTTTTCATGCACTGAGTGATCACCATTTACAATACCCAATACAATTTTCTAGTTTTGTTCACAGCAGAAAACACTTAGTTGTGCACTGGCCTTTCTGTTTCATCACAATGACGTGCCAAGTCTTCAAAACAGTCTTTGCCAGTTCACTGCAACTTAGTGCACCCTGTATCTGTGTGTGCTATTGATTCTGCACTCATACAAGCATTAGCTTCAGTTGAAGAAGCACACTGTAATTATTAAATCAGACAGAAAGCAAACCTAGGCACTATTTTTAAGCGTAAAATTCAAACATTACTTAAGTATTCAGAAGTCAGCTAGATGCCCCTCCTCAAAACAGACAGATCTTTTGTAACCATGTTCGTAATCTCTCCAATATCCTATTTTTTCTCTGTAATTTTCCACATTTAAAACTTTTTCATTTTTTTTTTCAACTATGTTTGGCTTTTTTAAATTCCTCTAATCCTCTTTTCTGAATATAAAAAAGGACTAAAAATGGCCTCTTTTAACTGCCAGTTGTTCACATACTTATTTTTTTAATGGAGCAGCATTAAACTCGGGGCTTAGCCCACCAGCATTTTACACAAGCAGAGTCCCATTCACTTCTCCCGAAGCTTTACATGAACAAAATTGCAGCCCTTTATTTTCACAAAATGAGCTTTGCATTACTTCTGTTCACCAAAACATGCCCAGGCACAACTGTACAGTATGTCGGGTAATTCCTTGCTGCAATGTAGTAGGTGGAGCTCAAATTATGGACCAGATCCAGATGCTGTAACCCTGCTGGCACACCGTGCTTATCAGTAAAGTGAAGCAGATGCTCGCAATGCACCATTATTAGAACAGCAGCGTGTGCTCTCTCAGAACGACAGGATGAGCTTTTTAATATAATCAGAATCCAAAGGTGATTTTTGGAAGCTAAGTCAACTGGGCTCATCTATTTCTCACTCCCAGAGGCAATTAATTCCTCTTCACTTTATTCACCCAGCAAACTTTCCCAGAAGAGGCCAAGGAATTCTGTGCACATAAACAGCCATGCTTCAGCCCTCAAATCACAAGAGCTTATGCTGTAGCACGCTGTCATGAGAAAAAGCCCCATTTAGACACCGCAGCAAAGTTTCATACTTAAGGCAGCAGGAGCTGAAATGGCAGGACGGGGTCCCAGCCGAAAGGAGAAGCTGGGCTCACTCCCCGTGGGCAGCACCTCGCTCTGCGGAGAGCCCCTGCAGCTCCCGGCACCCGCTTGCCCTGCACAGCACTGGCCAACCCCGCGTGTGGCTGTTCCAAGGCAGCCAGGCAGGACCATGCAGTGGGCAGCAGGGGTGCTTGATGAAGCAGGGGATGGATAAAAAGCAAGCAATATGCTCTATAAACAGATCAGATTTTCAAGTGCTGCCCCAGGACACACCGACTGAAAAAAACCACCCGTGGGGTACAGCCCAAACCCAGGAGTCCGAAATCCATCCAGTACTGTGTCAGAATATGTACAGTGATAAAACACCTCATTCCACAACAACACAAGTACCTTAATCTGTATTTTGAATACCAAATTAACTATCCCTCCCCTTTTCAGCACTGCTACCTGGAATTTGGGAATACATCCTAACAAGTCAATTGTAAGATCTCCCATTTTGTAAGATATTATTGTAAGATATTATTTATATTGTTTGTACTGATGGTGAAGATGAGCTGAGGGAATGGATGTGTAATGTAGTCATTCAGCAAGTGTATAGGCGACCTTATGCAATAATCTTTTAACTAGTTTATTAAATGTTTCTTTTTCAGAGTAAATTCAACATCTAATGCCAAAATTTCATCAAGAACTCAAATAGCTTAGTAGCCAGTTATCACCCATTTAACTTAAAAGTACTGATACAAGAAATAGACGTATTACACATCACTAAAATTTTCAGACATACACACACACACACTTATCAGCATCCTGATTATATCAATTTATTTTCACAAATCAGTTTCCTTTTTCTAACTCATACGCTTCGCATTTGCTGAAGGCACAACACCCAGACAGGCAACGTAAAATGTAATTCCTGTAGAAAAGTCTATAGTCTCCTAAGAGAACAGTTTGGCAAAACCACTTTTTGTTTAAAATTCAAATTCCAAAATGAGCCTTCAAAGAGCATCACAGAACACTGCCAAGATTAAAAACTGCTTGAGGTGTCTGCACTTCTCATATGCAACACACCACTTAACCTTTAATAAACCAGGACTTTTTCAGAAAATTCTAAAAGCAGAAGTAGTAAAATCTCTCTTTTTTTTTTTTAAATCAAGTTTTAACAGTGGGACATAGTCTCCAGGCAAAGCTCCCATGAAGAGCCAGACCACCATCTGGCTCCATCATAGAGCAATGACAATTCACAACAAACGTGTATCTAACCAGCGCTCTGAAATCAAACGCTAGCTTGGCTCCATAAAAGCTCCATTACAGCTACAAACACACAGCTGTACATCTTCTCCTTCCCCATACATAAATATATCCTTGGACACTTAGACAAAGGGAAAAAATAAATCATTTTATGCATTTTTCTGTGCTTCCCTGTTACGCCTGTTACCAATCAACATCAAGAAATATCTTAAATATCTTATGCATTGTTAGCACTATAGCATATATATAATATATATGATTTTATTTTTGTTTTCACACATGCTAATGTTTTCAGTATGATAAAATGTCTTTTTAAATCCTGCACTTTTTGTCACGCTGTAGATCCACTTCTATTTGACAGTGACTCCCGGACACACATGTCAAGACAAAAATAAATACTGCTGTGATGGCAAACGTTTTAAAACTCCTAGGACACTAATACAGTGGCACTTGAAAGACTTTTTAAATACAACAAAAAAGACAATAGTTAAATAGAAACCTGCTTTGACACAGCCATAAAACCTGCACTATATTTGTGAGATCTGTACTTGTTCCTGCAAAAGCAGCAGCTCCTAATCTTTGAACATGTCAAATGTTGCACTCCAGCCTTCCACCCATACCCTTAAAAAGTCCACGTTGCTACGTCAAGCAAGCACCCCTCCAGCTGTACATAAGCAACACTGTAATTCCCAAACAATTGAGGTAATTATAAAAATGAATATCATTTATTGGTTTTTTTTATTACTATCATGTCTGAACATTTGCTTTCATACAAAAGTCTGATTTTCAGCATTATGCTTTCCAAGGGCAACCCCTCCACAAGGGAGATAAAGATGTGCTAGGAATTGTGCAAGAGTTTTTGTTACCATCCTCAAACCCCAAAAACTTCATAAACAAGATTTTTGGTACAGAATCACTGCCAGGCATTTTAGACAAGGAGAAAGGGGCTTTACACATATTTTCAGTTCCACTTTTTTTTTTAATCACATCTAGCCCAATGCAGGGAGGAAAAAAATTTTAAAAGGAAAGAAATAAATCATCACAATACTGTATGTTACCCTTCAGCAGTCTTTTGGAGGAAATCGGAAACCAGGCTGCTTTCCCTGGCTCCCTCCCTCACCCCAGCCAGCCGGAGCAGCTCCTCTCCCCAGCGGGGCTCAGCAGTCCCTGAGGGTGGCCAGCAGTCGCCTGCTGCCCCATCACAGCCGCGGCTTTCTGAGCAACGTTCTGCTGAGGTCCTTCACTTCTTCAGGGCTGACGACCCTCTCGTAGCCCAGCAGGGCCATGGGCTGGTGGCAGTACTCTTCGACCTGCTTGATCTGCTGGTAACTGAGCGCAGTCC
>NW_010140674.1:333-633 GCF_000699245.1 Pterocles gutturalis | reverse complement strand
TTCCTGGCTGACACCACGAAGGGCTTGGAGGAGTAGCCGGGGCCGCTGGTCATGTTAAGGGCGAACTTCTCCATCTCTGGACTGACAGACAGGTTGACAAAGCCATACACCTGCCTCAGGGTCTTGATGGGCTCCACCACCAGGTCCTCGTAGCGCACAGCCATGTAGTTGCCCTGCAACCAGTCAGGGGGGTGCAGGGCAGTCTGCAGGGTCTTGGCCATGCTGCTGCAGATGACCTCCATGGCCCCGAGGGCATGGTAGTCCGAGCCACCCCCCCCATCCTTCTTTCCACCCAACTTG
>NW_010140674.1:0-259 GCF_000699245.1 Pterocles gutturalis | reverse complement strand
TTGATGCGGGAGCTAGCAACAGCCCGGGGGTCCCGCACCAGGTGGATGACTTTGAGGTCCAGGGTGGGGTCCCGCATGAGCGGGGCGAGGACGGCCAGGTCAAAGACGCGGACGCCCTTGATGACCAGCGTGCGGTACTTGTGGCACTCCTCCTGGAAGCGGCTGAGGCGCTGCGGGGGACACTTCTTGCACACGCGATCATCTACCATGCCCACCACCTCCTTACGGTAGGCCGGGCAGAGCGGCGACGAGCAGATGA
>NW_010140673.1:734-1182 GCF_000699245.1 Pterocles gutturalis | reverse complement strand
GTCTACCTGCCAGGTAATGGCCGCGCCGTTGGGGTCAGAGGCCCGTTGCCGACCTGCTGTGCTCGTGGCTTGGGTTTGAGGCACTGAGGGGCCCGGGGGGGCGTTTGTGTGCCTGGCCACGGGCACCTCCCCAGCTGGGACAGCATGCTGCAGCCTTTGGGATGGGACAGGGACACACCTGCCTGGAGCATGGGCTCCTGCTTCCTCCCAGTGGGAAGAGCAAGCTGTGGGCGAGGGGGGCTGACATAGAGGTAACTTACCCCCCCTTCTCTCTCCTCCCTCACCCTTTTGTCTCTGTCCTTCCCCTCCTTTCTCCTCTTCGGGCCACTCAATGGCACCGTTTATGTGACAGTGGCCTCCTGTGCCCCTGCTTTTGGCCAAGGGAGGGAACCATCCAGGCTGGCTTCTGGGAGCCAAAGGCAGTGTGGGGGGGGGTGGGCCCCCCTCT
>NW_010140673.1:0-692 GCF_000699245.1 Pterocles gutturalis | reverse complement strand
TTCCCCCCCAGCCGTTGTCGTTGCAGCCTGTTTTCTTCTGTAGAGTTGCGGTCTGTTCTGAGCACCTCTCTAATGTCTCCTTCCCTCTCTGTCTGCCTTCCTCCCTCCTGTCTTGGGCAGCACTGGGTCCCGATTCCTGCTCTATTGGTATAGAGGAGTAAGCTGGTACGTCGTCTTCTCATTCTTCTTACGCTTGGCTGTTGGGGGGGGCAGCAGGACCCCTCCGGGGAAGGGCAGCAGCCTGGAGAGAGTGGGGATGGGACTGAGCCTGGCCACGGGGGCAGGGAAGGAGGGGACAGCACTGCTGGCTCTGTCCTGGCTCCCTCCCTATTCCAGGTACCAGCGTCCCTGCACCCCACAGGGTGTCCCTGCTGTCCCCAGGTGCCAGGGCTCCAGGCAGGGCAGCAGAAACCTCGTCCCTCCCCACCTGGGCTCCTTGGTAGGGGCTCTGCTGCCTGGTGGCCACCGTGAACATCCAGGTGCCCGCTGGCTTCTCCCAGGCTGGTGGCAGATAGCGTGTCCCCTCCGTCTCCAGTGTCCCACCCCTGGGGGATGCTGAACCTGCAGGGGCAGAGGGGATGGAGCCTGTGGCCTCCAGCCCTGGCTGCTGTGGTCACTGCAGGGTAGGAGGGGTGGCAGTGGGGGGGTGATGGTCTCCTTGCCCCCTCTCCAGCACCAAGCCCCCTCCCCGT
>NW_010140672.1:564-4504 GCF_000699245.1 Pterocles gutturalis | reverse complement strand
AAGGTCTGTGCCATCCATTCACACAGCCCAGCACTGGTGGGAGCCCCGCGAGCAGCGAAGCATCAGCAGTCGCTGAAGCAAAGGTGAGCGCGTGGTCCCCAGCTCCATCACTGGGCGCAGGACTTCCTCCTGCTTTGCTTTTCTCTGTTACTTGCCCTTCTGCTGGCAACCCCTCTTCTCCCTCTTCTGGAAAAAACAGAACAGTAATCTCAATTTTGGAAAATCCTCCGCCGTTTTGCCCCAGCCGGGAATTCACAGAGAGCTCTCACAGAGTGAAGGGCCCAGCGAGTTCAGGTGTAAATTACCTGTCACCTTGGTTGCTTCTCCGCTCCCACTTCTGCAGTGCTGGGTCCAGAACATGTGCTCTGACCAAATCTTTCGTACCAGTGCCCTTTGGATTTAGTAATTCGCACGGCAAAAGCAGAACCAATGAACCACAGGCTTCTCTGCTGCTGCCTTTAATTAAAAATGCCATGTCTGACACCAGCAGATGTTCCCGCTATCGAGGCTCGACTAATAATTTAATGCTATAATGCAATGCTGACTGTGCTGCTTAGTCTGAAAGTGTAATAGATTTTTTTTTTTTTTACTTTTGTTATTGTTTCCTTTTGGGGATCAAATCCCTCAATATCTGAAATCTTAAACTTGCAACTCTAATGGCCCTAACCAATCTTAGAGGCCCAAGCTGGCGCCGCAGCCCATGATGCCTCTGAGACCACAGTGAGCTTGCAGGGCTTTGGGCATGCAGCAAAATTGGCCCCAGAGGGGCGGCCCAAGGAGCAAGCTAAGTCTGTCAAAGGCTTTGATTCAGATGTTTGGGGAAAGAGGGAATTCAAAGCACAAGGCTGCTCTTCCTCTCTGGTTTTTTTTCAGTTTTCTGCTGAAGCAGATCCATCCTGTCACTTGCTGTGGGCGCTTGGCACGTCAAAGCCACGCACCCTTCCCTGGCATGGCGCAGGGGTTTGAGGATGTGCCTGGTATTTGAGCGGACGAAAGGAGAGGGAACCCCCCCTTTGCAGACACTGTGGCTCTTTTCACCCCTGGGGAAACAACTGACTTGTGACACTTAAGGCAACTGCCTCACTCTACACGCTCCTTGCCCTTACCTGATAAATCACATATGGCTGGGGAACTTCATTAATGAATAAAATAGCAGGTACCGATGTATTTACATTAAAGGGTCTTTACCAGATGGGCAATGCTTTGAAATGAAGCAGGAGGTAGAAGAGTATTCTTCATCATCCATGAAGCCAAGGGCCATCCTTCAGCGCAGGTTTTGCTCTGAGAGCCCGCCTTGTTTGAAAATCACGCTGTCAGTTTAGCACGGCGAAGATCATCGTTGCCTCAGTGGGATATGGAGTGGCTGATTCATGCACGTACCAAATGCCGACTGTCACACTATATCACACCACTGCTGAAACCGTTTTACTGGCTTTCTGTCATGCAACAAATTTATTTTAAAGTGTGTGGGCCTTATACTGCCTGGAATGGCTTTACTCGTACTTTAAATACTACATAAACTAAATTTAGAGATATATTTCTCAACTCCCCCTGTTCTCAGCATCTTTTTTTTGCTTCTGACTGTCCAATTGGTTGCAGTAATTCACTGCAGAGGAAGATGTTTCTCAGATTTCCAAGAGCACTAACTCCTTAACCTTTACAAAATTAGGGAGAATGAATCACATGTGACTTTTACATCTTTCTTGAACACAACTGTTTGTTAGATGCTGGCTGCCCAGGGCAGTGCTTTGCCTCAGTTTAACTTAGTTGTAAATGTTTGTAAATTTGCATATAATGTCTCGGCACAACAGAGACTACGTGCGCACACGCGGATTTATTGGGAGGGACATGAAACATATTTCAGCCGGAGGAAAGGAAGATGAGGTACTTATCTGTTTTATTGTCCTATGTACTATATATCAGCATTTCATATTTTGTGAACATAAATGCCAGGCTGACTCAAGAGATCTATGGATCAAGTGTTGTTTGTAACCTGTGCTGAATGCTTCAAATTGCATTAAAGTTTCATCTCGGCAGCGAGGCCTTTTGCCATCTTCCAGTAACCCTCGTGTACCGGGAGATGCTGAGCACTGTGTGTGCACAGGACGAGCACACAATGGCCAAGTAAGAGGGAGCAGGATGTTAAGGTTGCATCTGGCAACTGTTCATGTTTAAGGGACAAATGATGGTTTAGCTTTTTTTGTGAATTTATCCTGGTTTTGGCGGTGCAAGGGAGCAGGTCCCTGTCCCAGCCCCATCCCCTGCAGCCTGCAGAAGGGATCGAGGGTGCCCTGTCCAGTGTCCCTTGCTGTCATCCCTCTCCTGCACCCAGATGTTTTGGTGCCTGCACACAGGATGGCAAGAGACACCATGTGACAGGATGTTACCCAGACTCACTGGGCTTAGGGACAAGCTCCCCTTCGGGCAGGACAGGGCCCAGGACACCTCTCCCTGCCCCTTTCTTCCCCCAAGATAGGCACAGAGGATGCTGAGCTCTGAAGCAGCTCACTGCAGTCATCTGCTGCCAGAAACACGCCCAAGCCCACCTGCCGCCCAGGAGCATCCATCACCTGCACGTGTTAACAAGGTGTGGATTGCATTTTGTTTTGTTTTACTTCCACGCTTGCCTTCGAGGCTGTTGTTTCCTTCCCCAGAGCTCCTTCCCTCCGCAGCAGAGGGCCTGCCCATCCCCACCGCTGGGGATGGCGGGCTGTTAGCAAAGGGGACACCGCTTGGTGTTATTAACGCAGCGGGGGGTTTCCTGAGCACCAGAAAACAACAGGCTATTACAGAGATAAAACCGCACTTTTCACAGCTGGATCCAAGCGCACAGATGCAGCTACTGCGCTGTCGATGACAACAAACAGCCTTCCTCTCTGTGCTGGTGAAACCGAGACATGTGTGGATGGGGATGCCGACATCCCTCTCCCTCAGGGCTCAGGCCCCAGTTCTGCCAGGACAGAGTCACCTGCAAAGGACAGGCTGTTGTCTGACCCTTCGGACCCTCCACATACCTCCACAGCTTCCTTTCTCATGGATAAGGATTGGGAGTCATCCTGAATACAGGGAAAGCCGAGACGGTGTTTGCTGGGGTCAAGCAGGTTAGGAGATACGACAGCATTGGTGTAACAAAGGCTGAATGTGCCACCATTCCAATCGGTGTGACGGTGGCTCACCCTGTGACACATCAGCTTGCCTGGATGGCAGGAGCAAATTTTCTTGGACCTGAGAGAGAGAATTCACAATTCCCCATCCTTGCTGACCTCCTTGCACTTCTGGCTAACATTGCCAGCGGAGATAAATATTAAACGTTTCACAAATAAAAAAAAATAATAATTGCAATTTATAACATCCCCGGGCTTCAGGAGCTACAGAGGGAATGAACGACCAAAGCAGAGGAGTGCGAAACCTGAAGAACTTCTTTCTTGGAAGACAAGGCTAACTTATGAGGAAATGTTTTCAGCCCTGATGTAACACTCCTCTGAAACGCAGTCTTTCTGTCTAGGTGAGGGAAGAGATGCAGACAATGCCCCTGTTGCCACCAGCAGTCAAATTAGTCCCTCTCACCAGGCCGCCGTCGCTCAGCTGAGCAGCGGGACCCCACATCTTGCCACTTTTATTTCTCTTGATGAGTGGGGATGAGGGGAAACCATCCACTTGCAGGAAGCAAATGGAGGGAGAGACATGGAACAAGAAACACCACCGAAGCTCCAGAAGGGCTGCAGGGACGCTGCTCTGACAGCTGCTTTCTACAACTGTCGCCAACCAAACTGTGCGGCTCCGTGCCGCTGTGTCCTTTTATGATGAAGTTCCCTCAAAGAATAACTCGCTCGCTTTAATCGTGTTTGCTCCAAGATTTATGGCTTGATGCTTATTCACCAGTGGAGCTTCTCGATGCGAAATGTCAGTAAGCCTGTTATAAATCGCTCCTGGCATTCCT
>NW_010140672.1:0-533 GCF_000699245.1 Pterocles gutturalis | reverse complement strand
CTCTATCTTTTGTTTGGCCAGGAGAATTTCTACCTGAGAGTGATAAATCCCTGCCATAACTGCTTTCTGTGCTTCAGTAATTACACTGTGCAGGGATGGCAGCTGCTGTGTCTGTGGAGGCACCACCACAAAACCAGCCACCTGTACAAAGCGGGAGACTGGGCTGAACCCCGCGGTGCTGCTGGGCGCACGGGCTGAGGAAACAAACACCCTCACAGCTCAAAGCAACGGCAACTGCTGAAGAATCTCCGTCAGACTGAGGCTGGTAAATGGGCGCAAGAGAGGGAAGAAAATTAAATTTTTCAAGTCAGGGTGGAAAGGCACTGCCAGGGGGCTGGGCCCTGCCCGGGCTGGGTGCTGTAAGCACTGTGACACCGCGCCTGCCCGCCCGTTCCAGGCCTCCTTGGGGTGTGGAATGTTTGTGCCACATTAAAACCTCCCGCTATAGATGGACAGATCCTGGAAATACGTCTATAGACACATCAGATCTGGGTATTTGCTCGTCTCAGATGCTGCTGAGGTGCCCCAACCCC
>NW_010140671.1:15065-15598 GCF_000699245.1 Pterocles gutturalis | reverse complement strand
GCTGGGGAGTTGGGGTGCACAGGGCTGGGGAGTTGGGGTGCACAGAGCCAGGGGTTGGGGAGCACCAAGCCAGCGGGATTGGGGTGCATGGGGCTGGGGGTGCACTGAGCCACAGGAGTGGGTACACACAGCTGGGAAACCAGAGCGTATGGAGTCAGGAGGACTGGGGTACACACAGCCTAGGTAGTGGGGTGCATGGAACTGGGGTACACACTGCACCATGGCATTGGGGTGCACAGACACGGTGGGGCTCGTGTGTACGGAGCCAGGGTGTGAAGCCCTTAAAGGTGGCAGACCCAGGAGATTGGGGTGCACGGAGCAAGGGATTGGAGCACTCGTACCCGGGGGTCTTGGGGTGCACAGGGCTGGGCCTCTGGAGCCCCCAGATTCAGGGGACTGGGGTGCACAGAGCCAGGCCATGTCCTCTGGGGAGAACAAAAGGCAGCTGGAGTTTCCCCTGCAGAGACGCAGGGAAAAACCTGGCTAATGATTTACCCGCACCGGCTGCCCAGAGGCACCAGCAACCCCATGCT
>NW_010140671.1:14480-15034 GCF_000699245.1 Pterocles gutturalis | reverse complement strand
GTGGCAGATGCTGCTGGGGGAGCCCCCAAATATTTGGGGGCTGCGGTGCTGGGACACCCAGGAGGGTCCCCCATTTAGAAGAGCAGGATTTCAGATGCACGAGGCATCGGGGCAGCCTTCCTCCTGCATCAACCATGCAAAGGGACCACAGTTTCCTTGGAAAATCCATCTCACCGCCTTTTGGAGTTTAATTTTCTCGGGGTGCAGCTCAGATGGGTTCTGGGGGGATGCCACCATCCCTCCCCACAACCCATTGGGTTGCTTTTGGCCAGGGCAGGGCTGTGGCGCTGAGCTTCCACCCACACTCCCACACACAATATCTCCTTTTATACAGCCTCGGGCAGGCAGGCACCTAGCACCGCTCCCCGACACGGGTGTGGGGGGGTGGACGACGACACATTGGGACCAAGACCAGGGAAGGAAGCACAGCAGGAAGGGAAGAGGAAGAGTAGGGCACTGGAAGGGAGCTGGGGTGATTTTTCAGCAGCACACACAACAGATGTTTCCCTAAAGGAAGCAGCTTCTTGTTTTTAACCTTTTTCATCGGGGGCCCC
>NW_010140671.1:0-14449 GCF_000699245.1 Pterocles gutturalis | reverse complement strand
CCCCTCCATACCAGCAGCTCTCGCCGTGTCCCCAAGGCTCTGGTGGCTTCAGCCCGTGCCCCGGGGCCAGGTGTCTGCGTAGGAGGTTTGGGTCTTTCATTGCTCCGGAGCAAAGGAAGCTCCTCACCCTTTTGATTACAGAGGAAAGCTGGAACAACCAAACATGGAGAGCTTAAAACTAAAAAGCAAATAAAAATAACCTGCAACATGCTATATTTAAAACCATTTGATTTTTTTTTTCCCCGCTTGCAGGCAAGGAAGGATTTTGCTGGTAATAAGGCTGCACATCTTGACCCAGGCACCATGGGTGACAGCAGCAAGAATGAGAAAGGATGAAGCCAATATAACTTCAAACACCAGCGACTAAATCGGGAGCTGTGTGCTCAATTCGCAGATGTGCCCTGCAAATCGAGAGGATTTCTCTTTCCATGCCCAGCCTGGCGTGGGTAGCGCTGGATGTGCAGAGTGGCTGTGTGATCCCACCTCAGAGAAGCTCCTGCAGACCAGACGTGAGCTGTGTCAACTCTGTTGGCACATTGTCCCCATCCTTTTGGGGGGGGGCTGATGGAGAAGATCCAACCATCAGCCCCTGATGCTACAGCAGGGAGACAGGGGTCGGTTGCAGGGACCTTCTGCATGAGATAAATCCCTGTCTCGGGAGCAATGGGTCCATGAGCATCTCCATCGTCAAAGCTCAGCAACCCAAAAATGCAGGTGGAACCCAAAGGTTTCACAAAGATTCCTAAAAAAGATGACACAGACTCCCAGGGCAGGGCTTCACACCATCACTTTATCCCTTCTCCCAACAGTTCACATAAAAGCAGCTTTGATGTCTTAACTGCGAGCGCAACTCCGCTCTGTTAGGCTTTGAAGGTACAAAGTGAGCATCTGAGCACCAGGAGCTTTCTTAGTGTTAAATACAAACACAAAAATAAAACTAGAAACTAAGGAGCTTGGAAACAGAGACAGATTTTTCAACATCAAAACTAGCTAAAAATTAAAATCCATGCTGCTTGCAAGCCTGCTCATAATTAACAATGAAAGGGCTTCCTGGGAGGAATTGAAATAGTAGAAGTTCTCCATCCCCAATGATTATATTTGACTAATTTTCCTTCCTCAAACCCTGCAGTACCCAAGGTATGTGCATAAGAAATGTGCATAATAATGATGCTGCCAAAAAAAATATAGAAAGGCAAAGAAAAGAGCTGCAATTTGCAAGTTTAATTTCATGCTCAGGCTGGATTTGATCAAGGAGAGGAGGAACAGCTGGAGAGGATGGATGGAGGTGCTGGGGCAAATCCAGAGCCTCCCAATAAGGTGTCTGGAGCACACAGGTCGGCTCTGCGCATCCCAGGGAGGCTTGCGTGGCTGCTTCTCCTTCCCATCAACATCCTGGAAGTACAGCACAGCCCCAGCGGTTGCCAGCTGCTCAAGATGTAGAAATCAAATACGTGATGCCCAGGAGGATCTCCTGTATTTCCCTCCAGCACAGGGCATCTGGCACGCATCATCTTCAGGACTGATTCCATACAAGGCTGGGGGTGGAGGGGAAATCCCACCTTGGCTACATGCAGATTTCCATCCCCCAAAAGCTGCCCAGATCATCCGTTTGGGAGCAGTTCGGAACCAAACATCAGCTGGATCCATATGGTATTATCTCTAGGGGTGAGCAGCTGCAGGTACTCCACTGCAGGATCCTTGGACATATGGAAAATGGCTCTGGTTCCTCTCCCCGCAGCCTCAAACGAGTGCAAGGAACAGTACAGTGGCAAAAAAAAAAAAAAAAAAAAAAAAAAAAAAAAAGGAAGAGGGGGGGAAGGGGAATGCACCCACAAAATGAGTTTTAAGAGAGTTTTGGGGGTTGTTTTGAACAAAGGGGGAGAGCCGCCAGCCAGTCCCTGGAGAAGATGGATACCCCGATGCTAACCTGGGGCTCCCAAGCCTTTTTTGATGAGGCTGCGTCTGGATAACCTCAATCCTGCTCGCTCAGGAGGAACAGAGCTGAAGTGCTTCGGATGTGGCCATCCCAAGACGCAGGACCAGGGCTGAGGACACTGAGTCACTTGCCACTGCCTGAGCGCAGATGTTTTTGGTCAGCACATGTGGCAGGAGGAGGCTTCGGAGAAAGCTCAGCATTTTTGCAGCACACAAGGATCATTCATAAGCCGAGAGCCCGGCAATGGACTCCAGATGCAGAACCATCCCAGTGGGATGCTAGAAAAAACTGGGATGAGTTCCCAGACATGGGTACACGCCTGGCCAAGCCCTGGTCCTGCATCTGGGTGGCACCCAGGTATCTACCAGCCCTTTCTTCTCTCCTTCCCAAGCAGGTCCCCACCACAGGAGATGTTCCAAATGGGGGCTTTGAGCTTTGCTTTGTCCTTTAGATCAGACCAGCTACTGCAAATGGTTCCCCTGTAAATTTAGGGGGGCTTTATCTGTCCTAAACTCCAGATGGGACCCCACATGGCAACAGCCAAAGGTGCTGGTCTGGGTTGCCAGTGCTGGTGCTCCCAGAAGAGCAGATGAAGCAATCTTGCCAACTTTCATATGAAAAAGTCAACCATTTAGAGGGATTGGTACCCCAGATTCCCACTGGGGAGCCCCAGTGCAAGAGAAGCAGTGGGAGCATGCACTGGGGAGTGGGGAAGGAGCCAGCACTGGAACAACCTTTACTTAGTTTTCCCCAAACTGTTGTGAAATAGCCCAGAGGAGTCTGCAAGGGGTAACGAGGGAGGGCAGGCACAGGCTTACCCCATGACATGGGGGCTGCCACCCCCTGGGAAATGCTTACAAAAGCCCACATCAGCAGAGCCCTGCCAACACACGTGCATGCCAAGGGCACTTCTTTTCATCCACAGGTTCTCAGGAGCAGGATGGTGAAGCTGTCCTATTCCCAGAGGCTTTTCTGCTGCCTGCCTCAGACCAGACACTACAGGATGAAAAGGATCCTTTTTGTTTCCGCTGCATTGCCTTTGAGGAAAGAAGCAGCAAGCTCTTAGGCTGAGCTGTGCACCAGGCCCTTGGAGAGGCCGTCCCCTCCCCCAGACATGGAAAATGAGGCTTTTTTTCCTCCCCCTTCACTTCGACATCCCTCCCAGGCATCCTCCAGCCCTTCCACCCAGCCTGGATGCCATCCGCATCTCCAGCATGAAGCACATCTCCAGCAACCCCACTGGACTGTAAGAGCTAAAAGAGGCTGGGACTCATCATCACCAAACAGCCAGAAAGGACAGCATGAAGAAGGAAAAAAAATATCTTTTTCCCCAAATCCAAGAAATAGGAGAACTGCTCCCCCAAAGGCACCATCCCTCTGTGCTCAGCTCCAGGCATGGCCAGAGCCTTCATCTGTCCCCTCTGCTGTCCAGAGCCACCCTCATAGCAGGACAGCCAGGGTCTGTCCCCCCTCATCATCCTCCAGCTGGGCTGTGGGTGCCAGCCCAAAAAGGAGCAGGCAGGAGCATTGCACTTGCAGAACATGAGGTCAGAGAAATGCCCCAAGTCCAGCACCAACAGCTTTGCAAAGCACATCTCCCTGTCCTGCAAGTGACTGGGACCACTGGATGTCCCAGCTCTGGTCCTGCCACATGTCCTCTTTAATACAGACTGACCCAGAGGTGGGGGCAGAAACAGGGGGCTGCAGTGTCTGCCCTAACATGGGGTGAAGGTCTCATAGCACTGGCAGCTCCCTCCCAAATTCGCATCGCAGAGGCAGGAGGAATTTCACAGCAGGGATGTCTCAAAGGTGACATCCATGCATTTCCCCCCCTTACCTGGTGGATACTCCCTTTAACCCACACATTCCTCATCCCTAGCAAGGACATTTACCTGGTGTCCCCGTACCCATCATTGATGCATCATGGGCTCCGTCTCCTGACCGTAGCAGACAAATGGCCAGTTCACAGAAAAGCAGACAGGAACACAGGGTTTTCTGGTGCAGTTACAAAGCATGTACTGCATTTTGATCTCCCGGGAAATCAATTCAGTTCAGAGCAGGCTAGCTATCTGTAAATATTAGTAAGGTGGTTTCTTATCAGAGAAAAGTCACCAGGCTTTTCCCCAGTAACACCTCACAAGATTACTTTCACTATGGCTTTCATCAATTCATGAACTGAAAGTTTCATCTCTAAAGCCTTTCTTTAAGGCGTTTTCTTCAATAAACTCAAAAATTCACATTGCAACAATAAGCAGACGCCATGTAGGCAGCACAGCAGCAACCACACAGCCAACCTCAAGTGCACACGCAAGAGAAATCAAGCAGAATAAATACCCAGGCGGTGCCAAAGCAGAGCGGTAGCACTGCAGGACAGGATCACCACGTCCCAAGGAAGTGGTGACACCACAGTCCAGCCATGCAGAACTTCAAAAGATCTTGCACCGGTGAAGAACAAACCATGCTCAGGCCATTAGGTACTCAACCTGCTTACACATGAGATAAGCTGCAAAGGATAAGTGGTACACACAATTTCCGTGCACACAAACACCATGTTTACCTAAAAGTTGCATAAACTCTTAATACAAACTCTTAATGGTTGACTCAACACTTCTATTTACAATTACAAGTTAGCCAAACCTTATAGCAGGGTGCAACCAAGCTAGTGGAAAGCTTTATGCTATTCCCCCACAAAATATACCCTTAATCAGCCACAGGGCTGACTTGATGTAACCGGTGGGGATTCTGACGCTGCGTTACATCCTAATACTCCTTTGAAGCTCAGCTCCTTCCTGGCAGATGCCCACCTGGGACCATGCACGACCTGTCAGAGCCGTGCAGGGTTTGGCAGCCTCCACCAGTCGCCACTCACCATCTGCTGCACGAGCTCCTAAGGCAGAGCCTGCTGTCAGCCTGCAGACGGACCCACAGCCTGGCCCTCTCCTGCGCAGCATCCACACCACTCCGGCAAAAACCTTCACAGCACAGCAGGATTCCTAAAATAAAGGAACCACAATGCCTTTAGTGTCCCTGCTGTTAAGACACACTGAATATCCCTTTTAAACCCAGTTTTCTAGGGAAACTAAGTGCTGATCACATTGCTGGCTGTCCCTCTTCTCCCCAGGAATGCAGTAGCAAACTCTACCTCAGTCTGAGAGGAGGTCAAAGCCTAAGGGGTGGTTGGTTCCTACCAGCTTGGGTAGAACTTCAGCAGAAGAGGGAGTCAGTGCGACATGGCAGCCAGCTGGTGTTGCAGCACATGTCCTGGCTGCCCATCAGCTGCTCCATCCCAGCCCTAATCCATGCCATTGCTGTCCAGAAGGGTCCTGAGGAGTAGGAGTTACTACAGGGGTGGGAAAAGGATGATCTGAAGGAAAATGAAGCTGTGAAAGGGAATAATCCCCACGCTGCTGTTCCTGGAGCAGCTGATTTCAGGAAGGCGAGCGCTAGCGCACCACATTTCCAGGCTCACCCACACATTTTTGGAGCCCACCCTGTGCTGCACAGAACAGAGCATTTTTCCAAGAAAAGCCCTTCCCAAAGCAGCTCCTCCATCTCGGCACCATCACCCTCCTCCTCCTCATTCCCCTCTTCCTCCAAGGCAGCTGCCAGCAAGGAAGGGAATACAGCAACTGCAGAAGTCACCATGAAGCTCGCCTGCGGCTGATGCTTTTAGGCTCATAAATTGCAGCTGTCCCATGGCAACGTGTCAAACGTATCATGCACAAGATGCCATGTTCACACCATTATCCCCATCGCAGTCCTCCCCATCGCCATCTGTTTGGAGCTGGGCCTCCTTGACAGGTGGCTGGTGGGATGGCAAGAGGAACCGTCAGCTTTTTAGGGAATCTTACAGCATGGGATACACTGACTTTCTCCAAAATATCCTGCTGCCTGCTTCGGAACAGTCCCACAAGGAGATTCCCACTCACAAAGCCAGGCAAAGACATTGTCACGACAAACTGAAGATCAGCTGTGCATTCCCCCGCACTTTCATGGCAGCTTGATGGGCCTTGGGGGAGGTTTGCAGCGTGGACCACCTGGTCCTGCCGCAGGAATCACCTGGGGATGCAGACAGGGGTCCTACCTGGCGTGCCCAACACAAGCAAAGCCCAGGTAGCTTCAGGACAGTTATCTGAGCTCATACTAACACAGTCCTTTAGCAGCTTTTTTTTTTTTTCCCTAACCTTTAGCCTGTGGTTTGTTTGTGCTGTGTTCAAATTGAGCCCAAAGAAGGGCAGATGTCAGCAGAAACCTGAAACAACCACGTACCTCTGCACCCTCCTCATCTGCTTTTTTCTGGAGACCACGTGGCTTCAGGATTGAGGTTTGTCTGAAGTTTGGGAACCATTCCCAAAGCTCGCCAGCATCATGGGGTACAATGCCACATGCTGCAGCCTGGAGACCCTGGGAAGAGGATGGAGGGCGAAGAGATGCTCCTGGTCACAGCTGCACAAGCACCCACCTCTACTCCTCGCACCCCAGCCTTGCTGGAGCACAGCCAGCCTTCATCACCCACCCAGCCACAGCCTTGGAGAGGCAAACCAGCCAGGACTGCTGGCAAGGACCTCCAGAGGTGGGATTTCCAGCCCTCCTGCCACTCTTCAGCCTTTCCCAGGCTTGCCTCTTGCTCCTGGCAAGCTCAGAGTGGGTTCACTTTCCATACATACATCCCCCAGGCTCAGCACTGCTCTGTAAGGTCCCTTTTAACACATCCTTTACTCTTCTTCTTTAGGGGTTGTTCTGCCCAGGTTTTTTTTTTTTTTTTGGTTGGTTGGGTTTTTTTTTTTCCCAAAACGAGTTCTGCTTTCAAAAAGCACATGGGAAGGAGGTTTCAGACTTTCCACTGAATCTGGCTTTTTCCTCCATCCGTGCTTCCCCCAAACTGCAATTCAAACAGCTTTAATTGTACATTATTTTCTTTCTGACTTGCCCCTATGGATAATTTATCTTCTTTTAGTGTAGCTGTAGGGAGTACAATCTTATCTTCCAGCTCCAGCAATGCTGACAATTTCCTATCTTCTGATGCCTTCTGCTCTTTACTATGTTGGGCCTTTGTTATATAGTTGATTAAAGCAAAATTGCTTTTTGCTGCAATTTTACTGCAATCTAACCCAGAAATGCCCAAAGAATCATAGCCATCTTTCACAATGCTCATCTGTTCACTGCTATAAAAGTCCTCCTGCTCAGTCTGGAGCGCCTCTAATTCTGTACCAGCTGTAACGTTTGCCATCAATTAAATCTCCCCTATTGACACTCCTCTGAGCTTTTGTCGGTGAGATACTGAAGATATTCTGCTGAGCCTGTGGTCACTCACTGCTATCCCTTATTGTTCATTTTCTCCTATTGATAAAAAATTCTTCTACTCAGAAATTGCTTTTGTTTTTCCATTTGTATCCGGAAGTTCTTCCCAAGCCCTCTCCACCACAGCTTCCTCAGTAGCTTTTGCTACCCAAAGGTGCAAAAAAAAAAAAAAAGTCTGAAGCCCAAACATTATCCCCAACACACCCACACAGAGCCTAAAACCTCTATGAGAAACCCCCGATTTTCCCCACGCAGTTCATTTCTAGGCCATAGCAGGGCATGCAACTGACCAGCACAGCCCCAACCCCAAATCCAGGTCTTGGGGGTTCCAAACAGATGGGTTTTGGCTATCCCAGTTCACTCAGGCACAATCTCCAGTCACCTGCAAGGATGTTTCTGTATCCAGATTGCACATCACACGTGAGGTTGCAGAAGATTCTCAGCTGCCCCAGGCACCATCCCTCCTCTTCCAGCAGAGGAAAAGTTCACCTTTAATGACATGAAACCCACTGCCATCTTTAAGTGCCCCTGAGCATCAGCAGGGGGATAGAACCAAGAAACAAAGGTGACCACAGCACAGGCAGGAACCTCACAGACAGACTGGGAGCATCCTGCAGGATCCAGGCAGCCCTAGAGAATATGCTGGGGTTAGGAAGCCATCCAAGAGCAGCAAGATAGGGCTACCAACAGGGCAGAAAGGCCAGCCTGGGAGCCCAAGCTAGGACAGACCCACCCCCACTTCTCCTCAAACCAGGAGCAAGTCCCTGGTACTGAGTTTATGGGGATCTCCTGGAGCAGTCGGTGAAGGGATGTGGGTGGGGGTCACAGCTGAGGCTGCTCAAGCCTATTAGTGCCCTCATGGCTGGACCCAGTTCTTTCTCATGACTGGCATTTATTTTAGGTGTCATACTCTCAAGGGAGAAAGGAGCCTCAGGTTTCATCAAATCACTTTTATTAAACTGTTGCGTCAGTGGCTAAAATAAATGTGCCCCAGCCCCATCTCAGAAAGCCTGACCAGAGGAAGCCAAGAAAACCATTAAGGCTAGAAAAAAACGCACGTCTTATCTGACCTGCCTCACGTGGGATTAAGAAAATAGGTTGAGCTGAGCTAATTGTATCATTTACCATACTGTAAAGGCCAGCTAATACCTTTAATTTTGATTTAGCTGGTAAAGGCTAACCTGTAGTGGATGCTGAAAATAAGCGTCACGTACGATGTGATAACCGGCACACGCAATGTGCATGGTCACCCCCTGCTCACCGTCACGACCAATCTGTGCTGCCACGGGCTGTTGTTCGTCAGCTTGGTAATTAACTCCTGGTCGGGCTGTTCCCTCTGTCATCCCCACAGCCACCCAAGCCTGATCATCTTAATTTCATTTTAATCATTGGCATTTAGTCAAATGTATCGGCGTTTCTGCCCGGTTGGCTGCGTGCAGCCAGGACCCAGGGGGAAGCAGCCAGAGGAGTGCAGTCGATGCGAAGCCATGATAGCACAGCTGCCATCGACGTTTGGGTCGCTGGGCTGCCTCCAGCCCCCCCAGACCAGGCTTGAGCACCCCCATAGTGATGCCTGTACGTGGGTGCTCCTTTAGGAAGAGACGGACATCGTGGTGGAGCTGGGATCAGGAACCACTAGCCCAGGAGGGAAAAGCAGAGAGCCAGGGTGGCAGGGTCAAGTCCAGCCCTGACAAGGAGATGAGGAACCACAGGGCTCACCGATGCATCCCTAGATGTAAAAACCAGCGTGCAGTGCTAACTGGGGATGACACGAGCTCTTCTACCTCTTGGGCAACCCACGCTTGCAGGCTGGGTGACAAGTCTTGGGGACAGTAGCAGCCCTAAGCAGCCCCACCTGGGGCTCCCACCCACAGCTGCCCATGGGCCTGGGAGCCTATTTAAGCTCAGCCCAGGGCCCTCAGCTCTCATTTGAACTGTGCTCCTGGGGTACTGGTCAGCCTTAGCTATACTTGGATGTAGCTATAGGCTCTGTTGATCTAAATTGTGATCCAGACTGGTCTCCCAGATTAAACTCAGGTCTGTTTTGTCACCTTGGACTTGCCTAGGGATCACCTGGCTGTGTCTGACCCTGGTTGCCTGCACTAGGGTTGACCCTGATCTTATGATTAATTTCTCAGCTTCACCTTGAGCTGTGCCTTCCTGTTGTGAACATGCCTGATGATTGGTACTCTCAGCTGACCCTGGCTGTCTCCTGCTCTCCTTTCTCAGGTACTTTGCAGCTGGTCCTTCCCTGCCACTGTGGTGTCCCCCTTGCTTTCCCTTCCCTTAGGGTGCAGCATCCTTGCTGCTCCCTGGCACAACTCCCCTGCTTGCTGTGAGCACCCCTTGACCAAAGCCAAGCCTGACCCCCAGGCTAACAGAATGTCATGGGAATACCCTGAGTGATAAAATACCCTAGGTCACCCCACACAGGATACAGAGATGTCCCTGCATGCCACCAAAAGAGCCCATTTCCCTGCTCTTCTGTCTCTCTGAGGAGATGAAGTTAAACCCTCACTGCAGGCGTTGCCCAGCCTGGCTCGCGCTCACCCGGAGCAAGCCCTGTGCTAACCCATGGGTGCCACCTGCCGTCTGCTTCTGATGGCATCACGCAAGCCACTCCAGCTGCTCAGGTTTTCCTCTCTGCCTTCCTGGAGGCCTCTTGCTGTGATCCATTGCGTGTGAGAGTGAGTTGGGGTGCAGCATGGCTGTCCCCATGCATCCTGCCTGGAGTGAGACAGAGCTGCTCCCAACAAGAGCAGGAAAATAATATTATCCATTTCCTTGGGATAATGAGATCAGGGAATAGCTCTTGTGTATCTGTAACTGGAAACTAAGCTGTTGGTCCTGGTTCCCCAAAAAACTGGGTGGAGAAACACATTACTGCATGGCTGAGCTGGATAAAAAAATTTGCAATTGAGAGAAATAGCTTCGGGCTTGGGTCAGAGAGAGGAAAAAAGTACTTTTTGTCCTTAGTTCTTTTCTGCAGAAAATAAGGTTGACAAACTTCAGGTTTTTGTCATAACAAAGATGAAATCAAATATGTCTATTTGTCACTGGACTCTTTGTTTACATTGCAAGTCATTCTGACCAAAATTACCCTTTCTGTCACAATGTTTTGTGTGAAAAGACATTTCTTAAAGAAAAAAATCAGTTAAAACATTTTGATCAGGTCTGACAGGAAGATTTGGACATGTAGGAGGATGGGAGATTGCTCAAAATAACCAAACTGCTGTTACCCGCTGGGGTTGAGATACGTAAGTCCAGCCTTCTGCAAAATAAGATAGCACATCTATATTCTTCTTACTGCTACCTTAGGGTTGCTCCTCTTTTTTTTTTTTTTTTCCCCAGAAAGCCCATTTCTCTATTATTTTATGAGATTTTCCTCTGCCTCTCATTCCTCAGAGCATCTTTCACTATTATTTTACGACTTTTTCCTTTTCCCCTCATTCCTAAGAGCACTACTTCTTTTTCAGTTCAATCTTTTTCTGTCTGTTTAGACTGAAAACTCCTAAGAAGTCCCCTTATGCAGCACACCCATCTGTAAGAAGAGCCAGAGAGCCTTTCTGGTGACTCACTGGGATGGGTGTCACCTCTGTCTGGTGGCTCCATTCTGGTGTCTGATTAGGTTAATGGTGTTCCCTGCCTGCCATTGTGCCTTTGGGGATGTGAATATACATTATTTCTATGTATAACCCAAAGGCCAGAGCTACTTTTTAGGGTGTTTCAACCCCAGTCCGCCTCTGTAAGGCAGGATGGGACCGCTGATGGCCAGCAGCCAGAATTTGAGTCTGGTTGGCCTTATATAATGTATCTCCAGGCACACATGTATTGCATTGTGTTTGCTCGTTCATCTCTCCCCCGCACGCACAAAACAAACACAGCGTGTTATCTTGATCACACACTGAACAATGTAAGTCCTACCGCGCCGAGGCATTCTGGTTAGCAAATGCACCGCCTGCGTCTGTCTGTCTGCGAGCTGATCTGAGCCTGTTGGATATGGAGCGGTGTTTTCCTTAGCATGTCGCCCTAGAAGTATTAACCGATGTTACTCGGTGTTTCTCAGCCCAGAGAACAGCTGCAATAGCTGAGTTTCACTGCTAGACATCAGAGAGTGTTTCATGCTCTACCCTACGTTTTCAACTTGCCAATAATAGATTCAAAAGAAGGTGACTGCAAGTGAGACTTCTAGAGGCAAAGCTTTCTTCAAGTGCCAAAGTGTATCAATTAATACATCGAAATAACAGGGATCTCTTAAACACTTCCAGTTGCAACAAGGCAGGCTCAAAGATTATACAGAAAAAATGGATGATGCCTCTTTGCTGTTCTGCAACACAAGAATTGAAACTCTTTCCTAAATTTGCTGCTGATGGTGGGGTTTTTTTCTTCTTCTTTGCTTTCAGATCCAAGGTTTTCTGGCCTGCTTTTGCTGAAGTCCTAAGGAATAAGCAGAGAATCAAAATTGAGACATCCCAGGTGAAAAGAAGATGGGTCTTGACTGAAGGGAAACTGCAGGGATTTTGAGTTACTCTATTTGGAAATTTTGACAGGTCTGAGTTTCCCCTGCCACTCCCGAGGTCAGGAATCACTATACCCACACAAGCAAAACTCATCACCCGTCAGCCTGCAGAGACTCAGTCTGGTGGAACACCTGCCTTTACAATAAACCTCTTTCCTCACTGTTGAGCCACTGTGGTGAATCCAGTGCTGACGAATTCTATTTTTCTCTACAACTCCACTGTAAGTTCAATCTGTTGCAAGAGGATGGTGGAACTCGTGCATGGTAGAACAACAGGTTTTCACCCTATGCTGGCCATGTCTGGATACATGAACATGGCAGGAACAGATCTCACTATATACATTAGGGATCTGTAGGAACCACGTTTAGGTCCCTCAAGAGACTCTTGAAGGCAATCTCAAGATTCAGATCAGGTTCCAGCCACAGGGATCTGGTTTGGTTTCTTGTGTTGTATGTTTCCAGCGCCTCTGCAGCAACCACAAACCCACAGGTTAGCTCAGTCTGTGCACCGCCTTCGTTCACTGCTCTGGGTAACCATCTCTGATCAGAGCCTTTGAGGGAAATCCTGGCAGCCACAGCCTCGCGCTCCGGCAAAGCAAAGCTCCCAGTGAGCAAACACACCAGGGTGAAACCTGTGGTAAGCAGGGCAGTGTGTCCCGGGATTGTCCCCAGGACAGAGCCAGAGGAATGTGAACGTGATGGGTGAGTTATGCAATTGTGGGAAGAAGATCTAGCAAAACAACTGTGCTGAGCTGGTTACAGAGGGAAAAGAAAAAAAGCCTTCCGCTAACTTCAGCCCAGGCCTCTGGCAGCATGAGTCACTGTGAGCTGCCATGGTTACGAAACAGATACAAACCATGCTCAGAGGCAAGTACATCGCTAACTAGTTCCAAACTTGGAAAACACTTGAGTGTAGGTAAGGCCTAATACCGAGTGGGTGTTTGCAAAAAGGAGAGTTATAGCAAAATCCTCTGGAGCCAGCAAATTCAGCCAGCAAAACAGCAAGCAAAAGGCAGAAAGAAGGACACTGCCATGTGAAACCTTGATTTCTCGATCTTTTAGCCTATTCCTTCTGGTTTGCAAGTGTTACTGTCAGAACTCTTCTGCAGAGAGGGAAAAAAAGGATGTTTCTGCACCATGGCAAGAAAACAAATAGTAGTGTCACAGATGATTCAGCTGGCATGATGAGTGAGTCATGGAAATGCACCATGGAAATTCTCCAGCGCAGGATGCACGGCACAGTGGAATATCTGATGCACATCACATCTAGTACCACGGCATCCTTGGAGAGCTAGGGGCAGCCAGGATTACGTACAGCACTAGCACAAGCTCAAGTGTTTCTCACGTGTGATTTCATCCCTGTGAAGCTGCAGTCATTAAGCCCAGGATCATATCAAAGTCCTGAAGTACTCAAGCAGCGATGTCACTGGGTTCAAGCAAGCAGCAGAGTTTTAATGAAAAAGGTGTGTCCAATCATCCCTTTCAGTCTTTGAGTCACACCAACAGTAAAAGGACTCGGAGTCTGTTTGCTAACGATCAGCTCAGAATAACAAGGTGAGGCAAAAGAATGAAGGATGCAAAGTCAAGCAGCTGCTCGGAGGGAAGAGGGGAAGCAAGGGCACGATCTGCCCAGCCTCTGGTCAAACAAGCTCTCACTGCCATGGCAGAGCGGTGTGAGGAATCAAGACTGGTTTGGCTGTTACCACCACAAGGCGAGCAGGTGCTGCACCCACTCCCCATTGTGTTGTGGGTTCACCTATGCCTGCAGAAGATTGGAAACGGAGGACTTGGGAGAAAATCTGTTTTAAGGAATTTTCTGCTATGTTCACCTATGCCTGCAGAAGATTGGAAACTTGGGAGAAAATCTGTTTTGAGGAATTTTCTGCTATTTTTTTCCCCCCCCAGCATCCTTCTCTGCTCGTCTGTCCCACAGTCTCCTGCAACTCCTGCATCTCCCCACTTTGGGCGTGCCTTAGAGTGCCAGGCTCACATTCAGCACCAGGCTCCAGCTGTTTGTGCCATCCCATGAAGGAGAGCAGCCGGAAATCTGGCTTAGTTACCATCAGCTGGGGTCACCAGCGCAGTACAAAGCAATCAGAGCCTAAGCAGCAGATCTGACCTGGTATCTGTGTTTTACAGACAGGAAAATAAAGAGAAAACCTGCTCAAAGCTCACCAGTGGCTGGTTTTCAGGATGCTTGGCAGGTCTGGTGAACTGGGAGTGAACTTTTGTGCTTTCTCCCCCAACTCCACCACTAACCTGTGGCAAACACCTCTGCACCGTGTGGCCTTGGCTTCTGACTCTTGCTAAAAGGGCAAAGCCCTTGAAAAAACACAAACTATTTTAAATATAAATGAGTAGCAGCAATTGAGAAAGTTGGTGCTTTAATCATTTTTGGTCTTTCATGGGTGTGCGGACCTAAAGCTGAGCACCTCGGGATGGATTTTGCGTTCCTCCGACACCCCCTGGACCCTGCAGAACGGCACATACCACTCCTGAACAACCCCTCTGAGTCAGGCTGGAACCAAACTACCTGCTCTTGGCCTGCCCTCCCCTCTATCTGCCGGTATTTTAAGCCCAGGAAGAACACAAGCCAGGTGGCATGTGCTCTTGACATCGCAGCTTTCCGGACAGCAGGAGGGATCCCACCATCCTGCCCGCAGTGCCCCTGAGGGGACCACGGCCTCAGGCGG
>NW_010140670.1:0-2256 GCF_000699245.1 Pterocles gutturalis | reverse complement strand
AGAGAGAGAGAGAGAGAGAGAGAGACAAAGTCAAGAGAGGGACAGCCCAGAGACAAAGAGTTTTCATACAGACCCTCATCTATATACTGGGAATGATGTGGAATACACCATCGGCCAATTTGGGTCTCAATCCTAAACCTAAGGTAAATTCTAGGCTAGTAACTGGGGCTGGGCTCCTTCGCAGCTTCTCCTGAAGCTGCAGACGCTGGCACAGCAGAGAAGGTGGAAAGTCCTTGACTGTTCTGGCAACTACTATAAACATCAGTGTGTTACCAGCCTTCTCAGCACAAATTCCAACCATAGTCTCCCAATAGTACTATAAAGAAAGTTAACTCTGTCCCAGCTTAAACCAGGACAGCTGCAAGTGTACCTTGCCAGGGCAAGTTGAGCTTCTCATCAACCAATAGCCCCAAAGTTTGTCTCTTCAGAGCTGCTCTCTATCCATTCTCCTGTATTTGTGCTTGGGATTGCCCCAACCAATGTGCAGGACCTTGCACTTGGCTTTGTTAAATTTCATGAGGTTTGCATTGGCCCACCTCTCAAGCCTGTCAAGGTCCCTCTGGACGGCATCCCTTCCCTCCGGTGTGTCAACTGCACCACACAGCTTGGTGTCATTAGCAAACTTGCTGAGGGTGCACTCAATACCACTGTCCATGTCTCCAACAAAGATGTTAAACGACATTGGTCCCAGTACCGACCCCTGGGGAACACAACTCATCACTATTGACCACAACACTTTGAGTGCGACCATCCAGCCAATTCCTTACCCACCAAGTGGTCTATTCATCAAATCCATATCTCTCCAATTTAGAGACAAGGATGTCATGTGGGACTGTGTCAAAATCTTTTCACAGGTCCAGGTAGATGATGTGAGTTTTCTTCCTTTATTCACTAGTGCTGTAACCCTGTCACATAAGGCCACCAATTTCCCCTCAGTGAAGCCATGTTGACTGTCACTAGTCACCTCCTTATTTTCCATGTGCCTTAGCATAGTTTGCAGGAGGATCTGTTGCATGATCTTGCTGGACACAGAAGTGAGACTGACTGGCCTGCACTTCCCCAGGTATGTTTTCTTTTCCCTTTTTAAAAATGGGGGCTATTTTTCCTCTTTTCCAGTCATTGGCTACTTCACCATACTGCCACAATTTCTCAAATATGATGGAGAGTGGCTTAGCACCTTCATCTGTCAGTTACCTCAGGACCTGGTGATGCATGTCATCAGGTCCCATGGACTTGTGCACCTTCAGGTTCCTAAGATGGATTCAAACCTGATCTTTTCCTGTGGTGGATGGTTCTTCATTCTCCCAGTCAGTGCCTTTGCCTTCTGCAACTTGGGCAGTGTGTCTTGAGCACTTGCTAGTGAAAACTGAGGCAATACATTAGGTTGAATACCTCAGCCTTCTCTTGGACAACTGTATTTATCACTATTTTGGATAATCAGGTCTCCCATTTCCTTCCAGAGTTGTCCCACATTTTCTATAGTCTCCCTTTATTATGAACATACCTACAGAAGCTTTTCATGTTGCCCTTGACATCCCTGGCCAGATTTAATTCTATCAGGGCTTTAGCTTTCCTAACAGCTGATCCCTGGCTGCTCTGACAATTTCTCTGTATTCCTCCCAGGCTACCTGTCCTTCCTTCCACCCTCTGTAGGCTTCCTTCGTGTGTCTGAATTTGTCCAGGAGTTCCTTGTTCATCCATGCAGGCCTCGTGGGGTTTTTGCCTGACTTCCTCTTTGTTAGGATGCATTGCTCCTGAGCTTGGGGAAGTGATTTTTGAAGACGGCTCTCATGTGATTTCAAGGTGTAACAACACTTCTCAGACAATTTGAAGAGCACATCAGTGTGTGACCATAACTCAGATATAACCAAACAAGAGTTTGCTAGCAGTGCTTCAGAGCATGAGACAATAAATACTGAGTTCTGCAAGAGAAATTGCTCTATGTGTTCCTTGCAGCAGTGATACAATGGTTTTCTATTATGATTGAAATTCCCATGTTAAATTTGGTTGCTGCTCTTTCTAATACGATTTTCTCACTGCAACAATAACCTGTATCAGATGTTTCAAAAGAAGAGGAGCGTAAGCTGACTGCAGTTAGAAATAACCAACCCACAGAGAAAGTTAATTTCTGTGTGTCACTAGTGGGAGGTGGCTTCATTCCCAGACACAGCATATACAAAAAGATAAGGCAGAAAAGCACACAGATTTGTATTTAATTTCAGAATGTACATTCACAGAATCACACAGAATCACAGA
>NW_010140669.1:234-29138 GCF_000699245.1 Pterocles gutturalis | reverse complement strand
ATATATATATATATATACACACACAGTATTCAGAGCCTTGAAAGTAAGGAAAAGAAAGGAGCCCAGCAGAGGGCAATGAGTTAAAAGAGATATTGAAGAAAAAAGATACTACGCATGGTACTTACCCAATAGTAGGACTAATATTGTGATCAAAGTGATCCTGGACAAATCGACAAACGATGCTAGATTTCCCAACCCCAGTATCCTGAAAATAAAGGAAAGCATGACAGTGAGTTCAGGAGACCTAGATATCAATACTTTACCTGCAGAAATAGTCAAATACTAATTTGTGAAATTAAATCCTCTCTAGTGGCAAGTGGGGCAGCTTAAACATTTCAAAAGAAAAGCGAGCACACGGATTATCCTTTTCAAATGTCAGCACTGTGAATGGAGCTCCCTGGTCCTCTTCCCAACACTCCCTTCTCTCCACGCCTTCATGTTTTTTGAGCTGATTTTATATTCCTGTTGCAAGGACTGCTGTACTTCAAGCACAGCCATTTACTTGTACAAGAAAATCGTGTGCTTTCAAACATGTGCTGTGTTACCCAGTAAAGCCAGAGAAACAATTTCATCCAGGGCTGTTGCAAGGGCAGCCCAAGCATGCTTCCAAAACAGTTTACTATCATCAGCCTCTTAGCACACGGACAGCTCTAACTCAATGGAACTAACCTTTTCATGGCAAGACAAACAAGCCTGCTTGGCAGAAACTTCACAAAGGCTTCAAGTAGTTTTGAAAAGGCAGGAATCCAAAGTCTTGGATCTCCAGAGATGTGCAACTATCCCTGTGCAAGGTGTGTTACTGGATTGAGGTGAAACAGCACTACTTTAAATGCAACACAACTTGCTCTGTGGCAGGCTGCTTCCATTTGCAGCAATTTTTTTTTTTTTTTAACCCCCCCCCCCAATCAGTAAGGAAAAATAACAGCAGTACAGTACTGGAATAAAATTCAGATTAACCTAGGGGGGGCAGGGGAAATCTTGACATTATGCAGAAATACTATTTTAGGCATTTAAGATAAGAACAACTTCCGCAAAATGCAGCATTTTTTTGGTTTGTCTCTGTTATTCCATGGAGCTTTGGATGGTAAATAGAAGAACTCAAATTATACAGAGAATTACCAAGGAAGAGGAATAACAATATTGCAAAGTCTCCCATAGAATTGCAAAGAGCCTCCTTAGAGACAAAAAGGATACCAGGAAATCGATCCTGACCTTTCCAAGACATTAACAATGACAGCTCAGGGTCCAATCTAACTCATTAAAAAGTCAATGGAAAGTTTTCTATTAATTTCATTGGAAGTGATTGCAGAACTACCAGTTGGCACCTGTTAGTTCCATTTGTATCCACATTTTAAAACACTTGACTAATTTATACAAACTTCTCAAAAAGTGTCAAGGCAAGAGAATACAATTTGTTGAGAGCACTACCCACATAACTATGTATTTTTAAAAAAGCCTTTGCCCACACATGACTACGTATAAAAAAAAAAAAAGCCTTTACCTTTCATGTAATCAATTTTGCAATACTTAATCTTCTTTTTGAATATGAAAGAAAAAGAATCCCTGTATTTAGATTTCCTTTCACCATGCTTAAATGAAACTCTATCACCCCGAAAGCAAAGTCTTCATGGACAGCAGTTATTAGGAAAACATAATTTAAACTCTCATATTTAATTCAAACCTGTCCTTAGTCAGCTTAAAAGCCATAACAAATGCTTATGCTACACAGACAATTGTTTATCTACTGTGTTCAATCAATAGGAAAAAAAGATCAAAGAGAAGAGCAGTGTTTAAAACCAGCCCTGTAGCCTTTGATCAATAGCAGCAACACATCCTGTTGCTGTTCCCAAATTTTGCCTTCGTTATTGATTCCAGCTGACACCTCTGTATAATTCCTAGACTAAGAGAGCAGAACACATTAAAAAAAAAAATAGTCCTCTGTGCTGAAACTGAAGATTTAATTATTATTCCGGATTTCAAACGTTGTGGAGAAACCAGAACTACCACTCACTGGGTGCGAGGAATTACACTTCCCTCTTGTGAGGACAGAGTTTCTGCCACCCTATTCAAAACCAGGCACTGACTTCTGGGACACAATGATGCTTTAGTTTCATCTGCTTCCTTCAGATCTCTTGACAGGTCACTCAGAAGGGCAACTGCAATTACAGCTCCTGAGCAAGAGGAGCTTGGTCTCTGGCAGGAACATGACATCCATAAGTGTGGATTAAAGCTTAGCTCATTTTCCTGGAAGCTCATACCTCTTCATCTTTTAGTTCATGGCTCTTAGTAATGTTTCAAGCCAACATTTAGGGAACTTTAAAATTAGTTTCTGTTGCCTTCGCATCTCTCTCAACAAGCACAGTTAAACTTAAGCATATGCCAGGCGCACCAGTAGCCCTCAAGAAGCTTAAAGGCATTCTCACACTTTGCTCCTGGGGTTGCTTGGACTACCAAGAGGGCTAAATTTACCCCTGGTGTAACTCCTGTGAAAGCAATGGACTTGAACCACAAATTAATGTCTTCAGGACACCCACTGTTGCAGCCAGTGGCCAGTGCTTTCCAGGAGCCAGGCAATTTATTGCACCAAGGGGTTCAGTTGAAACAAGCACTTGCAGCTTGTGTTTTGTTGCCTGGAGGATACAAACAGCCAGCTACCAGAGTATAATTAGAGCACACAGAAGAGGGAAGTAAAAAAATAAAAAGCTTCCTACTTAAGGCAGTGATATCATTCCGTCACGGGATTTAAAACTACTTAGACAGTTTTCAGCCCATGTTGCCACACTTGCACCCATCAAATAAGACACTTGCCTGAAAGCAAAGTAAATCATGGTGTATGAACATTATACAAAAACTTGAAAACTTAGTAGAAATCTTTTGCCACTAATCAGACCTTGTCTTTTACTGACAACGATCTTTCAGGTTGATCTTGCAGAAGTCGTGGAAAGCATGGTTGCTTCAAAGAAGTAGGAAAGGCATTAGCTTCCCCACAATATTTTTAATTAAACCTCCTTACCAAGGCTGTACAAAGCTTCCTCTACATACATCCATGTTTCTAATATGCGATGGAGATGATCATCCTTGTTTTGTCCTTTTTTCCTCAAAGGATTGTACCAGACTTCTCAAGCCACATGCCTGGGTAACATTCATGCATGGAGATGACTTCTTTCTTCAGTTCTCAAAGTTCTGCTTTTTGACAGCTTTTTATACCCTCCAAACCATTTTTTTGTTTGTTTTACTCCATGTTAGCGCACATATAAGATCAAACATACACCAAGGAATAAAATTTCAACTTATGTAAAAAGTCACAGCTGCAATGAGCTGAGCGGATTAGACAGCTTCAGAAACTGAGAACATGTCCTCAGGAGTTATGTTGCACTTTGATCCTGTAATTCTTTAGAAAAATCCTTATCCATGAGAAATCCAAGGGTTTCAGCACTATACTAATTGACTCATCATGATCAAGAGTACACCACTCCATGAAAGGAGTGGCAAGAAAGGAATAAATATAAAATAACTATTCTGAATCAAGATGTTCATGATGCATTTGATGAGTCACTAATGGGACCAACTACACATTTTGCTTTCCTCGTCTTCCTCATAAGCCTTGTAGCACACTTACAAAATACCAGTTATAAACTGCATCGTACCAAGACAAGCAAAAGGGGTGGGGAGGAAGGAAAGGAGTATAAATGTAATCGACAATAAGTGAACTGCTATTAGTTCACCAGGAGAAGTAGCTACAACTTCAGAACATCCCACTGGTCTGCAAAATGGATCTGGAAATGTGAAGCTCTACCAGATGTTTCTGATAAATACAAGGAACCAATCCAAGCATGATCAATTCCTGATTTTTACCCTTTAACCCTGAAAAGACATTCTCTATTTCTCTAAAACCCCTTACCCACAGATTTAGGCACAAGGATTTTAAGAGCACCAGAATGGAGAGCAGCAGGCCACAGAGAGCAGTGCTTCCACCCACACTCCTGCTCCCAGAGAACCACCCCACGTGGCTCTCCTCGGCTCACATTAATGTAAAGGAGATGAGACTGTATTTCAAGCCAGCAGAATTACAGGATGCTGGCAACTAATTAGCAGGCAAACAACAACTGAGCTGCTGATTTCTTCTGGCTGGCAGCAGCATGCACAGAGGAAGATTAAAAAAAAAAAAGTTCATAAGTTCAATATGAGCCATATATTAAAAAAGAAAACCATTCTCCCATTACAAATAGGCAGTCGGCATATTCCTCTGTCCACTGTTCCAGATGTGTGCATCCTGACAGGAAAAAAAAAATAATGCAGGAAAATTTAGCTCTTTAATTTAAATCTGGATGTCTCGTGTATACCTTTGTAGAACCATAGGACTCAGTCCTCCAAGCACCCTGTAAACACATCCCTCATCAGGACATTGGTCTTTAGTCCTGATATTATAATAGCTTTTAATAGATTCAGATGGGTCAAGCCCTACTGTGCTGTGCAAACTAAACTCCTCATGTAAATTCTTTTACATCTGAAATGGAATAAATGTTGAATTCACAAAAAAATCCACACATATTGTGACTGATGACTAAACAGCAGCCCTATAATTATGCACACTGCTGCAACAGCTATTTTATTCTTGACTACGCAGAATCCTTCTGTCCTTTGTTAATACAGAAGGCTTATTAAACACATGTAAAATCAGATAAACTGTGAAAAAATCCTTTTATGACTCTAGGATTTTGGAAACACAAATAACCTAAGAATACTAGATGCATTTCACATGAGGAAATGGCACATTAAGAATGAACATACTGAAGAAACTGCCTCCTGTCCTCCGACTTCCAAAGTAAGAAAAAAAGGAACATCTGGCTTGTAACCACCACAGATCTCATGACTAACTTCCCATTTTGGCTTTAAAAGAAGGTTGAGATACCCTGGAGACAAGTGCCACAAAAATCTGCCTTGAGGAGTAAAGGAGAGTTGTTCTCTACAGAATCATACACGGCTCCTTCAGAAGGATGGAAGTTTTCCCATCCGCTTAGACAAAGCCAAGATTCAATCAATGGTATTTCAACCTGCATAAATTTTTACAAGTCAAAAATGTCTGTCCAAAGCATTTCTTATAATAACCTAGATTCACTGAGATACGATCTACAGGCAGAGGTCTCCTTAAAACTCACTGGGTTTAACGTTTGTTTGTCTTAGATATTGGAAGAAGAATGATCATACCCTAACAACCTGGAAGGTGCTCCAGAAAAGCAGGTAAAGCCAGTATTATTTCAACAATAATGAGAAAATCTTTGGAAGTGACAAGTCTTGATGCTTTCCCATAAGCAAGAAGCTGACCCATGGCTCAAGTGGCTTCCACCAAACTCAGCAGGACTCCCCTGTACCTCACAGTGGGAATGCATCTGCCCTCAGAGCTCCTTTGTGCCGGGGCTCCCCAAAAGCTGACCTGCTAATCACGCTAACTGCAAAGGCACCATGAGCATTTGGCAGGACAGCCCTTCCTCTGAGGATCGCTGATCAAGAGAGAAAGAGTGCGACCGATGCTGTCAGGGTTGACGTAGTGTAACCCCCAGGCAGCCTCTCGTGGTGTAGCTTCTTCATCAGACATACAGCTGGAATTACAAAGCTGCTCACACTGATGAAAACCCAGGTTCCAGGCAGAAGGCAATACAGGAGCAGGCTGTTCTGAAGACAGGTTAGCATCAAGAGGTACAATAAATGCACGCACCAGAAACAACTGTGGTCAAATTTGGCTCACTAATGATCTTCTCCGTGCACCTTGCCATGAGTTGATGCTGCCTTATGTCATCCTTCAGGCACAGTGAGTGGGAAGGGGGGTTGGAAAAAGGCTCAATCAAACACACAGAACAAGGGTACAGTCAAAAAGCTGTCCTGCTCTTCTGGAAGAGAATCTGCTCAGAGAGGAAGCTGGCTGTTCCTGATTATTGAGAAAAGCAACAAGTCCTGGCTCCCTGTCACACATTCATGTCACCAGACAAGCTTCTTGGCTGGTTCATTACTAACTGAAAAATAACAGAGAAGACAGTTTATGCTCAAGCTTTCCCAAGCTAAATTCTCCTCTTTGTTGCACCAATTTTACTCCTGCCAGTGCCACAGAAGATAGGAAGGAGAGGTCCTTGCCTTGCCCAGTCCAGAACTTTCATTGTTGGAGTAACTAAGATCTACATATTAAAATATTTGCATTTGCATGAAGTTGCCAAAAAGGAGAAAATTGTCCTTCACCATCAATGCATTTGATATTTTAAATATCAAAAAAGGCACTCAAAATCTCTACAACTGGCCAGGCAAATCCGAGGCAGAAAGACAAAACTTTAGGGGAAGAAAAATAATCAATGAGTCTTACAAAAAATGCAAATGCAGAGAGACCTTTCATTCTAGTAGCTCTGTAAAGTGCAGCTGGTTTTGACTTGGCAGTTCAGCTTCTGCACATTAAAATAGCCGTTCTTTCCACTGTCAGAACTGGCCATGCTTTAGTCTTTGATTTAAAGTTGAATCCCTCCGGCCTATTCCTATTACCCTCAGCAGGACTTTGATGGAATTTGAAAATTCACAGCGGCATAATCACATCGCAGTGCTGCTAGATGGTTAGCATTTTATTAGCTATCATCAAACAAATTGCTAGGCCTGCACCATAAAGTATCACTGGGGTTTTGCAGAAATGTATCCTCAGCTCTGGTCAAGCCTGGTATCTAGGAGGAATGTCACTCCTCAGGCAAGGTCTGGCATGCAGCACTGAGATAGATATCTAACCTGCATCTTTGATGCTTTTGCAGATGCCAGTCCTTAACCCAAAGGCACGTGATACGGTAAGGCTGTGTACAGGATTATGGCTGTCTTTTAAATTCCAACAGGAGGTAAAAAAGAAACGAGCTGAACAACAAAATAAAGCTTTGCCATTTACAGCCTGCCGTTAACATTTTAATCATTACTCAGCCGATCAGATGCAGGCAGCATTGCAATACTTTCCATGTCTTACTAATCCAGTTACAGCTGCTCTGGAAGGCTGTAGCAGGAGGCTTGAAGAGCATCTGAAACTGGCTTTGGATTTTTATCAACCCTATGAACATACAAGGAAGAGTTATGCACAGCAGACTCCTGATCACAGTTTCCAAGGGCAGTATTTTAATCCAAGAAATACTCTACCCACTAAACTTTTTTACTAGCCTTAAAACACATCCTTCAACCTTCCCTGTATTTGGATATCACTCACTTCTCTGAAAACACTGCTGTAAGGAGAAATATGTTTCAGGATACCCGGGTTCAGAGACCCCCTGGGGAATGAACTAAACCTGCCAAGTGTCAGGTTTGTCCCAGCAAAAACACAGCCATGCACTGCGAGTGGTGTCTAGGAAGAAGTGCAAACAGCTTCTCGCTGTATTCAGTTCTTCCATCTGCAAGACATATCAAGTGAGCAAATCCCACCACTGCACAAGCGCACAGATGAAAATATAAGAGCAGCCCTTAGACTGACACACTGGCTCCCAGCTGCTTCACCAACACAAAACCGCCTGCGGCGTCAGCTTGAACCAGAGGGATGGACGCAGGTGGCGGGTGCTCTGAAGCCTCGCTTCTGCGCTCACAAGAATATGCATCTCATCCAGGACAGCAACAGTTTTTGTAAATTCCCACTTTTGCTGCAGCTCTGTACAATGAGAGGTAGATTACCTCCACCGTGAGCAACATGATTCTTGGAGAAGATCCCTTTCCTGACGATTTGCTGGGATCCCCCTTCCAGAGCTACAGAACCGGACCAGGGGCACACCTGCTTCCCCAAGTGGGAACATGACTTTTCAACTCCCAGCCAGGCCCACTACCGAACAAGAGCCCTGCTGTGTTTTTCCCTCCCTACCCCATCCCCACCACCTTTAATTGTTTGACTTTCTTCATTACCTCTGGAACTCTGAAGAGCTTGTACAAGCTTGGCAACGTACCACTGCAACAAGAGCTCCAAACAACACCAGACATGGCCTTATGCCACCAGTGATCTACAAGGAGTTTCTGCAAAGGTCTGGGGAGGTACTCGGTTGAAAGCAAATTTTTGAAAGGGAAGAACTGGAACCAGAGTTGGCCTCCAGGAGTGTCAATGTGCTATCACGCACTTTCCTGAGTGAAGGTTACTTACCAAATGAACAGCAATGCTGACGTTGAATATTGGGACCAAGTTCCTCAGGATCCCAGCACAAACACACAGATCTTGATACAACTGGGTTTTGAGGGAGAGGATTATTCTGCAGTGTCTCACTTCTTCAGTAGGAACCACCACAGTTCCTTTGGTCATCTGTCTGTGTGTGAACCTTAAAAGAACATCCCTGTCTGCATTTCCGTTTGTTGCATGCCCTTCTTTAAACTCAGTATGTGGTAATATTGCTATCTTTAAAGTCAGTTGTTATATTACTCCCATAAAGTTAGGATGGTCTGTGTCAACTTTCCCACAGTAAAACACCCTACACAGCATTTCTAAGCGCTAGTGTAATTTCAGGCCAACACCAGTGTTATGGAGCACAAATTAGGAACAGAATAAGGCTTTTTCCTCTGGTGCACATTAGGATTAGATTAATTCCCTCTACACACAGGAAGTGCATCACTTGTTCTCAGAGACATTTTTCTACCCCCAGTGACATCAGTCCTGTTATATCAGAATACAATCCTTCCTCCTAGTGCTGCAAAGACTGCGTCTGGCACAGGAATTCTTGGCTCTATCGTTCTCAGCTCACTATCTGTTAAATGAAAATAATAATTACTTGATTCTACCTTGTAACAGCATTATGGGGATTTAAATCAGTGATAGTTGTAAAATGCTCAGACAATACAGTGACAAAGAAACATTTAAGTGCCTCAAGAGATAATCAAGTGCTGAGTTTATTTGTTTGGTATTTATATGCATCATTAATCTCACCTCTATATTCCTAATAGCCATTTTAAAATTGAAAAATATCTGCTGGCTAGGGCTTAATGCTATCTAGCCTCTTGTCATGGTTGACCCTGGCTGGACACCAGGTGCCCACTAAAGCTGCTCTATCACTCCCTTCCTCAGCTGGACAGGGGAAAGAAAATCCAACAAAAGGCTTGTGGGTCAAGATAAGGACAGGAAGATCAGTCACTTAGCAATTACCATCATTGGCAAAACAGACTCAGCTTGGGGAAAAATTATTTTAATTTATTGCCAATGAAATCAGAGTAGGGTAATGAGAAACAAAAACTAAATCTCAAAGCACCTTCTCCCCACCCCTCCTTTCTTCCTGGGCTCAACTTCACTCCCGATTTCTGTACCCCCTCCCCTCCAGCAGAGCAAGGGGACAGGGAATGGGGGCTGTGGTCAGTTCATCACACGTTGTCTCTGCTGCTCCTTCCTCCTCAGGGGGAGGACTCCTCACACTCTTCGTCTGGGAACCTTCCCATGGGAGACAGTCCTCCATGAACTTCTCCAGTGTGACTCCCTGACAGGGTCACAAGTCCTGCCAGCAAACCTGCTCCAGCCTGGGCTCCTCTCTCCATGGCCCCACAGGTCCTGCCAGGAGCCTGCTCCAGCACAGGCTTCCCACGGGGTCACAGCCTCTTTCAGGCATCCCCCTGCTCCAGTGTGGGTTCCTCCCCGGGCTGCAGGTGTATCTCTGCTCCCCCGTTACCCCATGGCTGCAGGGGCACAGCTGCCTCGCCATGGGCTGCACCACGGGCTGCAGGGGAACCTCTGCTCCAGCGCCTGGAGCACCTCCTGCCCTCCTTCTGCACTGACCCTGGTGTCTGCAGAGTTGTTTCTCCCACATAGTCTCCCTCCTCTTTCCAGATACAGTTGCTGCTGTGCAGCAAGTTCTTTTCCCCCTTCTTAAATACGTTTTCCCAGAGGCGCTACCACCGTCACTGATGGGCTTGGCCTTGGCCATTGGCAGGTCCATCTTGGAGCTGGCTGGCTTTGTTCTGTTAGACATGGGGGAAGCTTCTGGCAGGTTCTCACAGAAGACACCCCTCTAGCCCCCTGCTACCAAAACCTCACCAAGAAAACCCAATAGAACCCTGAATGTATAACGCATCATCTGATCTCTTCTCTCGGTTTGTTTTGCCTGAGTCCACATCAGTTAGCAAAGCATGTACAGTGAGTATCCGTCTGCTTCGCCTCAGAACTGGATGCTTCTGCAGCCCTGTCCACCTCTCCCATTCCCAACCAGGCTCCAAAGCCAAACGCCTGCTGCCAGGTCTTGGCTCCCTTACCACTGCGATTATTTAACATGTGGTTTCCTTTCACACATGTCCTGCACACATCCTTCCGTGGAATTAAACTTGGGCATGCATAGCTGCTCTGATATCTGCCATACTTGGAGCCAGGGAACGCAGTCCTACTTGTCCTGCCCTTTGGCAGGCTTCTCCGGAGTTAATAAGTTTCTCCATATTCACTGTTACAGGTCCATTGCTCTCCACCAGATCCCCACCCAGTCATCTTTTAGAGACAAAAAAACCTAACGCCCAAGTTTCAAACACACTTTCTATAACATTTTGCTGCATCTTTCCTCTCTTACAGACAAAAAAATAATATTTTCAGCCCTCCTCCACCCCCTAACTGCAATATTAGTTACAATCTCTCCATTTATATCCTTTTGTCAGAGATAGGCCCAGAGATCCCAAGCAACACCACGGCCTCAACAAACTATAAAGTACAAAAGCAAACACAGATGGCCAAAAGCACTTTATCGTCCTATCAAAGTAATGTGCCTGGCCAGAGATGAGAGAGACTGAAGAGCAGCTACCGTCTGTATAGTAGCTAACGTTAGCAATAAATTCACTTTCCTAGAGACATTCATATATCTGTATATGTAATATTATATGAAACCAAAGTCTCTCCTAGAGAGTTTCGAAGATACTTGGCATTATCCTCCTATCATAACTAGGGCTCCAATCTCGAGCTCTTCGTGCTGAGTTGAAGGCATGGAGAGTCGCAGCTGTAGCCTGAAGAATGTTAGCCTGAAGAATGTCAAGATGAGTGGACCAGCCATATCTTTCCTCCTCTTTCTTCCCCAAACACCTGGTTTTCAAAAGGATTTGCCCAAAGCGCTCTTTCTCATCTGGCAGCTAGTAGGTACTCCACTAACTGCAGCTGAAGATTTGACTCCAAGTTAGAAAGGCTTCTCCAAATGTGGGGACTTGAGAGAAGGCACATTATCACCTTGAAAGGAGGCAAGAGACAGTGCTGGAAAGATGACTCAGTCAGAAAGGGAGCTACCTTTCCTACGCACATAGTCCAGTGACTGACGTGGCATTAAATCAGTAGTAAGGAACAAATCCTTGTCTTACACCACACTAGCAGCGGGTGGCAGGATTAGTGTTCAGTTAAACTGTTTACTACCCAAGAAAACACAAAGTGGCCCATGTGGCTGCTGTACATTTACTCACCCAGAGCTTACAAACCGTGCTGCTCTTCCTCAACCTGCCAACTCTTTTGTGTGTAAAGTCAGCATGGGAATATAAAACCATCTTTATTTATGAGACAGGGGCTGCGGAGGGAACAGAAGAACAAAGAAGCTTCCTTCAAAACCACTAGTTAAAATAACTCCAGTAGAATAAAAATAAATAAATAAACCATAAGGCAAAACAGAAATGCAACTGATGAAGAAAACATAGCCCGTGGGTCAGTACTCCAGCTACCTCAGTACCCTTCTCTGCAACATGACTCAAGAACAGCAACGCAACAATATTAAAAAATAATAACAACAAATTAACACTGCAGCCAACCTAGCTGTGGAACGTCCAGCTTAGCAATTTTTAAAGCTCATCTACTTCAGTCAAAAAACCCCTCAAATCCATACTCTAATTCAAATACATATGCTTAATCACTGCATCTTATCATACAAGGTGCAAGCTAACCACACCACCATGCTAGCATGAGTGTGGATGGCAAAGATAATAGCCTTCAATCGTTACTAATATTATTTAGAAACTGCTTCCTGACATCAAATTTCCAGCTAATACTCTGTATCTTTTCTTGCACACTTCCTTCCCCTCTGCACACAAGTTATCAAATTCAGAACAGTAGCTGAACTGCTGAGAGAAATAGAAGATTTTAAATTGAGATCAAAGAGCAGAATCTCAATCAATCAATTTCTTATGCCCTTGACAGCATGTGGTATGGACAGCTGCAGAGGAAGAATTGCTTAGCCCGGTGAAAAGGAAGACGGGAATTTGGTGTTTATTTGCATTCCTTCATCTCGAGTTGTGGCTTTTGGAGGCACTGCCTGTTCACTTCAGATGCTGAACTCCTTGTTTTGAACTGCCTCTACAGTTTCAAGTAAGAGCATGATCTCTATAAAAAGCAGCTGCAAATAAGGTGGTATCAGTCTAGCTCACTAATAAGATGAGAGGATGAAAGGAGAAACAAGAAGAGCACCTTTCAAGGAAGCAGTCACACACACACACACACACACACAAATCTCCTTTGCAGTAACAGCACACGCCAATGAATGAGCAAAAAACCCTCCCACTGGATGGAGGGGGACCCAACAGCACAAAGCCCAGGGGTATCTTTAGTGAGATTTGCTTGTGTTTTACGCTACAGTAAAGCGGCTTTTGAGTACAATAGCACGGTCACAAGCTGTGCTGAAGCAGTCCAGCCTTTTATGAACTTCAATGTCGAACAAGGCACTGGCTGATTAAGTCACAGGAAACAGCTTTGTTTCAAAAAATCTGACTCGGGACTGAACACACGTTGAGGACCACAACCCCTTGCTACCTGACACAGCTGCCCACCAAGGAGAGCTCCATCACAAAACCAAACACTGTAAAACCTTTCTCCAAAGGCTGTGCTGCAATGCAGAGGGCATTTAACTGGGAAATAGCACCACCTGGTGACTCCCGGTACTAAGGGAGAAGGAAACGGTCAACTTGGCAATACTGGGACAAGAGGAAAAGAGAGAAAGGAGCACTGGCTAAATTGCTCAAGTGAGTTGGGAAGCAAGAGTCTGAGTAAGGAGGGAAAGAAGATTGCGTGACGGAGTTGCAAGAACTAGACAGATGGGACAGAGATGGAAAGAATGCCTCAGCACCACTCCTTGGAAACATGAGCATCTCCCACTGCTGTTACCACCTCTGGAGCCTTGCGTGACAATGGTGCTGTGAATGTAGCAAAGGCAGCTGCAAAGGGATGCCCATCTGACTTCACAGAGTCACTACTGCCCTAAAAAGAACCATGTTACTATTTGCTCTCTACTGATCATTGAATCATAGGATCCTCTTGACCAAGGCATAACAGAGACAAGCAGGTAAACCCACCCTACCAGATGCCCTGTAGGTGATAAGAAAGCATATTATTTCACACTCCATGATATGCTTTCCCATCTCTTCACTCCCACCACCCCAGTCCACCTTAACAACCTCTCCCTGCTCCTGGCTTGCTGATTTCCCAGCTGAGGACCACCACAGATACTCAAGTATGATCACTTCCATGTTCACCACTTCATTTTCCAGGTGAGGAGAAACGAGAGCCCAGTTCACTGCAGGAAAATTCCTACTGTGGTGCCACAGATGGGGGCTGGTCACCACTCATCCCCCACCCAACAAAGAAAGAACCAAGGGCAAACTCAGCAGTCCTCTCCAGCACATGAAACCTCAACAGCAAGGAGCTAAAGAAAGCGAAAGTAAAACACGGAAAAATTTCGAGTCCTGCTTTAACGCCTATGCAATTTTACCGAGGGCAGCACCTGATCTTGTAACTTAAATGGTCAGAGTTTATTTTCTGGACAAATTTGGGAGACCTTTTAACATCTGTATACTGCCATCTTTCTCCTACCCACTCTATCTCAAAATATATATGCAGTCCTAAAAATCCACTTGACATACTACTCTTCACACAGATAAACTCCTATTTAAAATACAGAAAAAACAGTATGAATAATATCTGCTTAGGAATCCTGATAATTGGTACCTAACCTGAAAAATTAAGTAAGGGATGTGTTAAGAAAGTAGCTTACAAGTCACTGTACCTCACATTGCCAATGATAACAAGTATTGATTGCAGGGGCTGTTATCTCTATAGGCCATATGCACACACACCAGCGTAACAATCTGGTTAAATATCATTCATCATCATTGTGCGATGCAGTGATCAGAGAAACTAAATTAAATTTTCAGGCTAAATACATAAATAACCTGAGGCTTTTATAGTTCAGTAAACATATTAGGCAACAGCATCCTGACAATTGTTGTTTTTGAGTACAGTTTGGCAGCAAAAAATGGGGTAAACAATTTTGTGTTATTCTTTCCAAACCAAATTCTTTTTCTAAGTGAACCGTCCATATATTTTTAGCAACTGAAATTTTCAAAGTAATGGTATAATCTTTGACCTGAATTGCTTTTGACACAAGTTTCTGTTCGTACTCCAACACCCTGCCACTTCCATTGTCAAATCCTGTCACTAGGGGCCATGATTTCAAAATACAGGCTTGTTAGTGTCACTTACTGAACAGGGGGAAAAAAAAAAAGTTTCATATATCTGTCCCCACATGGAAGACTAAAAACTTTCCAGCCAGTCTGGAATTGATAATCCAACCCAAACATTATAGTTTTATGTTACAGATTGCCTACAAATCCCAACCAAGTAATTTGCTTTTATTAAATTAAGGCAGTGGCTCTTACGCAATCAACCATATGCACATCAACTAGGTACAGCATTTGAGGAAATGGCTCTTGGTGTTCAATTGACTATTTTAGTAACACAAAAATTGTCCAGCAGTTGCCTGGAAAATTTGTAAAAGCGATGCATTATCTTCAAATTTGCCCATCCAAGCTCTGTAAGCAACTCAATTCAACATTCAGACATTCTCCTCACAATTTGTAACTACCCACCTGCAACTTATTACTGCATTTCATACCAAAGAGGAAGAAAAAAGCCACATACATTATGAGTGCCAACTGAAACACCAGTTGAAAACTTCAGTCCTGGAGAAAAGAAAGCCTGATCCCTTCTCTCTTGCAGCAATGGGTAACAAAGAGGAAGGAGGCAGAGTTTCAGGGGGCAGCTATATAAAGACATTTCCGCTAACAAATGGGAACCAGCCTCATGGTCGCCGGACCTTTGCTCCAAATTATCGGATCCCTAATACAGGGTACATCACCTACAATCAGAGGCAAACAATTCTTCCTTGCTTCTCCACTGGCCAAAGGCAGGCAGACACCAGCAACCTGGAGCAGTTCAGGAAATGCCACGAGTGGGACAGAGGCTAAGGATTTTGGTTTTATTGACAAAAAATCTGCCTCTGCTTATCAGCTCCTTTTAGCTATCCAACAACCTGTAAAATCAGCAGTCTCTGATGACCACAGAAGGTCCAAGGTGGTTTCCTTTATCAGCAGCCTAAAGGTTGGCCAGCTGCTAATGGCACCTTCTTTACACAGGCTGCCCTTATAATTTGCCAGCCCACCCGCAGCCTTTGGAAACCTGCCTTCATCAGCCTTCCAGGCACATTAAATCATGTGCTTTCCCCTGAGGCATCAGGGGAAGGGGGTGAGTTGAGATTTACTGGAATTTGCCATTAGTTGTTATCTACAGTTAAATGTAGATAACATGTAGATGTAGATAATGTACATCTACACGGACATTAAAGGGCACCAAGGAGGTCTAAAACCCTTGAAACTGAGGGTTTTCATTTCCTGAACTGATGTGCAGGACTGGGAACGGACAATCAGAGGTTTGCGCAAACCTAAATCTGTGTTAGAAAATTCTTCAAACTATCACGTTTAATTGACTTAGATGCATAGTGATTTCATGTTCATTTCACCTATTGCCTAGATCTGAAGTTCTCCATAATGCAGCAAACATCACCACTCACTTTAAACAGTGTCATGTAAGGACCCACCTGGTGCTTTCCCCTCTGTCACCCATGCAAGTAAACAGGAGAGATAACAGCAAGCACAGTACAATAAAACGCAGGGCTGAGTTTTTTATCTGTGGATTTACTGTGTGCTGCTGTGAACTTACTGAGAGTAAAGCTATTTTCACCAAACAGGCCCATAAATGGAAGACATAATCAGTGCAAGTCCGTATGCCTTAAGCAGTTGACTTCTTGAATGTTTTCACCTCCCATTGATTTCAGCAGGTTTACTCAGATGCTGCTAAAGCTGGTGCCACTAGTGCCAGGGAATTCAACTTTTTAGGGAAAAGCCCTTTAAACGAGCAGGAACAGATTTTGTTGCTATTACTGGTAAGGCACCTTCCTCTCTCCACCACAAAAATAACTAGGAAATAAGTATCTAATTTACAACTGACTCTCAGAAAAAAGTTTTGATTCACCTGGACAATTTTTCCCATCTTCAGTCAAAAACTGGAAAACAGAAATGGCCAAAAGCATACAGGCTTCACAAATCTCAATTGAAAACATGCTGGGAGCATTTCAAAGGGCAATGCTAAGCCATGAAGTTTAGTACAGATAAGGACATCAGCTCAAGGGACAAGAATAGCTGGGCTAGAAGAAGAGCAGATTTGATCTTTCCCTCCAGGAAAAGACTTGAGCCACACAGAAGGTACTGAGGAGTCCCTCTGAGGACAGACTGTTTAGATATTAAACAAGCTTTCCATGTCACAGCCTGAGTGCTTGGGACTATATGGGACTGAGTCCAAAGCTCCAGCAGACCCCAGACATGTCAGAATGATAAGCATGGGGATTTTGGACAAAATCTCAAGTGTTCCATGAACTCCTACCAGACCTTCCCTTTCAGACCTGTGACAGTGTTATTGACCGGTTGAAAGGCAAAGCTTAATTTAATGCAATGTAAACAACAATTCTGCAGGTTCAGCTGGATAAAACTGTTTTGAAACATAAATGAAACAATGCTAAGACAAATTTACAGCTCTAAAATATATATAAAAAAAAAAGGGAAACTGAAGACTAAAACCAAGGGAGAGGTGGTAGGGTTTTTTCACTCCACCTTATTATTTTGTATATATTACTTCCTTCACTGTTTTTCTCTATGTGGTTTTCTGTTTCCTTATTTTCAGCTTTTTTTTGCTCCTCTGACTTTACCCCCGCCGTGTTCCTCATTCCTTCCCACCGGTCCCCCACAACACTCCTCTAACACTTTCCCTTGGTCTCTCAGTTTCAGTCTTCCACATCCCCTCATCCATTAGTCCCTTTCTTTATCCCTTTGTTCCTTCAAATCTCCTCTACACTGACTTCTACACCCCTTTTTTCCACTGGTCATCACTTAAAATATTCCTGAAAAACTTTCTAGGCTGTAGGGCTTCCATTCTCCTTCAAACTTTTTCAATTATTCTACAGGTGTCAAAGGTTTGTTCTCTCTCTCTCTTTCACCACACCAGCCTAAAGAAGGCAAAGCTGGACATAAAATTCTGGATCAACTTAATTACCTGGTCAAATAAAGCACCACCTCCAAAGAGCTACCAGATCCTGAAAACCAAGCAGTGATAAAACTGCTTTTAATGTTAAATAACAGGAATCACTCAAGAGCTGTGTTATCTCAAATACTTAATTTACATAAACTTTTAATCTTTGTCCTCCACGCAGGACTGCATTCAGCTGTGTATTAAAGTCTATGCTGAGATTTAAGTTTGGGATTCAATTCAGCCCGTTCAGCAAAGGCTGAACGATGCACCCTGAAACACTGCTGAAGAGGGATTACACAGAATCACAGAATGTTAGAGATTGGAAGGGACCTCGAAAGATCATCTAGTCCAATCCCCCTGCCGGAGCAGGAACACCTAGATCAGATCACACAGGAACGCATCCAGGCGGGCTTTGAATGTCTCCAGAGAAGGAGACTCCACACCCTCTCTGGGCAGCCTGTTCCAGTGCTCCTTCACCCTCACCGTAAAGAAGTTTTTCCTCATATTCAAGTGGAACCTCCTATGTTCCAGCTTGAACCCATTGCCCCTTGTCCTATCACTAGATGTCACAGAGAAGAGCCTGGCTCCATCCTCCTGACACTCACCCTTTACGTATTTATAAACATTAATTAGGTCACCCCTCAGTCTCCTCTTTTCCAGGCTAAAGAGACCCAGCTCCCTCAGCCTTTCCTCATAAGGGAGATGCTCCATTCCCTTCATCATCTTTGTGGCTCTGCGCTGGACTCTCTCCAGCAGTTCCCTGTCCCTCTTGAACTGAGGGGCCCAGAACTGGACACAATATTCCAGATGCGGTCTCCCCAGGGCAGAGTAGAGGGGGAGGAGAACCTCTCTTGACCTACTGACCACCCCCCTTCTGATACACCCCAGGATGCCATTGGCCTTCTTGGCCACGAGGGCACAGTGCTGGCTAATGGTCATCCTGCTGTCCACCAGGATTACCTCCATGCTCAGACCTAAACACGTGCTTACGGACTCAACTCTACAAATTAGGGCTTCAGTAACATAACCTTGAATCAGCATTTATGTTACCTGGTTTTATACAACTGCCGTTTTTGACGGCACATAAAATGTGCTCCAACTGTCTGTCTAATGCCTAGGCATGCATTTCTTCTTTACAAGCACATCCAGCAGAAAAATATCCAAGGCGGGGCAGGGTGGGGGTATCAAAGGACAGAGCAATTGACTCTGAAGACTGTTCACACAAACTACACTCTGCTGCTGGATTCATAAAGGTTGAAGACATTAAATGTGTGGAAAATTCTGACTTAAAGGATAATGGAAGAAAAAACCTTGTTTACAGCACACTCAAGAACTGAGTATCCTAAAAATAAGTATGCATAGTATTGCAAAGGTTGAAGTCAGCATGGATTATGCACTATGAAGGACTTCTGGCCTAAATCTGGTTGGAAGTTTCCTGGTCATATCAGCTTTAACAAGACATATTGCAAGTGTTGATTTTATTACACCTAAAAATCTCTTAAAGTAGACCCATTTATATTAAGTATGCTAAGGAGAAAAAAAAAAAAAGCTAAAAAAGTGAGGTAATGGGCTTCCTATACAGTAAAGGAAATCTTTCTCACTTCCCAAATCCCTCCAGGAATTAACCAACAGACAGATTTACGCAGCCACAAAGTGGAAATGTGCCTTTACGGACTGGTAGTGATGTGTATCAGTCAGTGAGAGATTTGTTTGTTTGTTTGTTTTTAAATTAACAAAGACTGTCTTAAGCAAACAAAGACTGTATTTGCTTCCACAGAGGGCAGAAGCTGCTTGAGATTAAAATTGTGACTGTGCATGGACAAACATCTCAAACTTTACAGTTGTAATATGCTTCTAACTCCTAAACTACTAACCATAGCGATAATGTGCTTTCTCTCCCTTAAACCAAGCAGTTAACAATGAGTTGATATCCCAAGAGCCAAGCTGAGCCTTGGTGTGACTCCACACCTCATTCAAGAGAGTCCTCTCTGGGATGCTTTTCACATCACTCTTTGAGAAGCCCACTGATCCCCAGCTACAGCTTCTCGGCGCTGGCACACACCAGATGTTGACCAAACACCTAAGGATTCCTCTTCTGCCACTGAATCCCCAGCATCAGCCTCACAAGCCAGAAATGGGCATGTCTGGAGTACACAGCCAATAGCAATCCTGGAGACAAGGGACCAGCTACTGATTACAAGCATAAGACAGAGAAGGTTAAAGCTACTCCAGTGCCCACCATATCTCACCAGCCACCAGTGAGCATGGGAGGACATGCAAATTACTTCAGGCATCTCTGACCACTCTGGAGCACAGCTCTCTGCTCATGAACCATTAAATTCTATCCATAACTATTAAGTGTTGTTTGCTATAGAATTAAGTGAGTCAAAAAAAATTGTTTTTTCAAAATTAAATACACTTTATGGACCTCTTTAACTCACTTTGGCTCTGTAGACAGGTTTAAAGTAAAGAAAAATCTGCATCAGAGAGTCCCTAGCTGTAGGTGAATTCCTGCAAGAGGCTCATACTTATAATTTTATAAAATTGCTCTTAAAGTTTTTTATAGTCGCCTGCAGTTTTGCCCAGCAGAGGCTGACCAGTCCAACCAGGACACCCAATGACGTCTGCAGCATCCTGTCTCTCTGCTGACAAAGGAGGAAACAATAACTTGGGGACACAAAGTATTTAGTAGCTGGATTTCATGCACATGTCCTTCCACATGTTGCCCAAAAAAGAACTTACTCTGTCCAAAACAAAAAGTGCAAAACCGTAACTGCTCTACCCTCTCCTCCAAGCAACATAAAAACCACACGCTAACTAGCATTTATGTTTAAAAATAGCCAGGCAAAAATAAAAAGCGTTTGTTCCACTGCCTGTTGTTCAGCTTCCACAAGCAGCCCTGTGAGGCTGGAGACCGTAAATCAAACCACTGGCATTTGCTTACACAAGGCTGTGCTCTGAGCCGGCCTCCCATCCACCTCCGCTGGCGGCTTCCTAAAGCTTGGATTTGTCTTCTTATGGTGGTGTTCAAAACTGCAAGCGTTCACGGGAAGGGTGTATAAGATGTTTCAGAAGAAAAATGAAATGTGTCCCTTTCCTGGAGTATTACAAGTTAAGTTGAGACGGAATTTAAGAAATTTCCATTCACCTTGACTCTTTCTCCACTACCCAGTCTCTACAAGGTAGGTAGAGAAAAGAAAAACATCCTCATGAGAATAAAAACATCTTTTATTCTCATTTACTTCAGGAGCGCCTGCCCCATGGCAGCTCTCATGCACCTTCTAGCCAGAGGCTGCAGAGTTACAGCCACACGATCTGCCCATGGGCTGTGAATGCGAGTTAGTGGGGGGCATGATGAACCCCGACAAGGCGCAGAGCACTAAAGGCTTACTCTGCCCTGTCCAAAAAGTGTGAGATGATCTAACCCATCACTGTGAGTAGCACTAGATGGAGACAGGAATGTTGGGGTTTGTTCTTCTTTTTTTTGTTTTTTTTTTTTTGTATTTTATAATGTAGCCAATTACCCAAAGGAAATGGAGGGGAAAAAATAAACCAGCTTAAATCTGCTGTAAAAGTTAGTAGCCCAAGCATTTAGAAATACCAGGCCATGTAAACTAGAAGGAAAAGACCACGCTGCACAACAGCTCACAGTGGCTTTCAAAGGGAAAGCCCATTAGAGCAAGAAACCCCAGAAGAGACAAGAGATGGCAAGCACTCCCTTTCCTCCTCCCCCAGCAGGCAGGGCCACTGCCCAAACTGCCCAAGGACAAGCCGTTCCCACCCACGTCCTTGTCCCAGCCCTGCAGAAAGCTCCGGGGATGCCTGAGTGACCCACAGCCAAGAGCTGTGGCTGTGGCCGGGGGTCTGCACGCTAGGGCCCTCCGTGCTGGCTGTTGTGGGTCTGGCTGGTCCACAAGGCTGCAGAGCTGGTGTGGAGCAGCTGAAGCCATGACCCAGAGTAGGAAGCTCTCAGCTATGAGCCTGCGTGCCAGCGTCCACAGCATGAGCAAGGAAACTGAGGAGCAGAAGAGGGCAGAGATACTTATTGAACTGACACGCGCTGCCAGCTCTGGAGATGGCAAATGATCATTGCACTGAAAACGAGATCCTTGGTGCTCCCAGGATAAGCTCCACAAAAGAATGAGACCAACCCCAAGACTGAAACGCCTGACAGGCATAACATCTAATTTAGTCAGGGTAAATGTATTTGTTCCCTTTGATGTCAGGATCCAGCACACCAGAGCAAATTAACCCTCCCAGTTTCCAACCACCTTTCCTGACCCTTTTGGAGGGTGACTCCGGGTACCCCTGGGTATCCATGTGCTGGGCATTTGGCTGGTCCCAAAGGCAGCTTGAGGAAAACACAAGCAGAGGAAGCCCCAAATCTTCATGTAGAAGTGGAGATGACAGCAAGTAGGTCAAACCACAGCTCCAACCTACAGCCCCCCATCAGAGAGGTTGGGAACTGAGCACCTGAGCCACTGAGAAGAAACAAGTTGCCCTGCGCTCAACAGCTTATTTTCTGAGGCAGAACCTGAACCGTGGGGAAAGTGGGGTCAACAGTGCACACCTGCTAAAGCCAGCTGTGTTCCCTTCCAACGCACCCCTCAAAACCAAGGTGTAGGAAAGGAAGAAAATGGTGCCTGCCCTGATCTCATCCAAACAGGGACACAGCCATGAAACAGATGATCATCAACAGTCCCTGTAGAGTCTAACAGCCCTAAAGAGTGCGCAAATGGCATTTGGAAGAAGGATCAGAAGGGAAGCAAAATAAAAGGTGGCTGTTTGAAAGCAACCGGAGCAGAGCTGTGGCTCCAGCCTCCACGTAAATGCTTCTCTCAACAAGGAGTTAGCTTGAGAAATCTTATAAAGAATATGTCTATCCAGGCTGTACACTTGCAGAGTGTGCAGCACCCACATACCCAGTTCAAACACAACCCAACAGTTGCAAAATTTACTACCACTGTAACTTATAAACATTATCATATGCAAAAGCTCTGCACGTTTGGGGGCCTTTGCCCATGGCCAGCTCAGCCAAAGCCTATTTTGCCACTTCCTTAAGCTGCACCCTAACTGCAACACATGCTATCAATATGGCAAATTATAGCCCTAGAAACAAGTCATACCATCAACCAGAGTCTCAGAAAACATACTCTGAATGTAAATTGAAAAATGGCTGTTGAATATGGCTTGACTTCAGCCAGTTAAAAGGAATTGTCTGAGGAGAAGGAGAGGGTTTTTCTTTTGCACATTTCTTGCATGCAGTTTCTGGTTGTGTCGCACAGTTTGCCTCAGCACTACACCGAGTAGGGCTAAAACTGCATTCATCCGTGTTAAAAAAAAAAGGGGGGGGGGAGTTTATTACCAATTCAACTTCCTCATTTTCATAGAAAGAAAGAATTTCTGTTTTTTCTCAGAACTACTGTGAAACAAGATGTTCCACAATTTTTCAGCCAATACTAAGGAATCAAAAAGAGGGACTGAAGCAAGGGGTTAGTGAAATGTAAAAAAAAAACCTAATTGGTAACACTATTGTGCTGGTTTTGAGTGGGATAGAGTTAATTTTCTTCATAGTAGCTAGTACAGGGCTATGTTTTGGATTTGTGCTGGAAACTGTGTCAATAATAGAGGGATGTTTTCGTTACCACTGAGCAGTGCTTACACACAGCCAAGGCCTTTTCTGCTTCTCACACCACCCCACCAGTGAGTAGGCTGGGGGTGCAGAAGAAGTTGGGAGGGAACACAGCGGGACAGCTGACCCCAACTGACCAAGGGCTTATTCCATACCATATAACATCATGCTCAGCATATAAATGTGGGGGACGAAGAAAGAAGAGGGGGGATGCTTGGAGTGATGGTGTTTGTCTTCCCAAGTAACCATTAACACATGATGGAGCCCTGCTTTCCTGGGGATGGCTGAACACCTGCCTGCCAACAAGAAATACTGAATGAATTCCTTGGTTTGCTTTGCTTGCATGCACAGCTTTTGCTTTACTTATTAAACTGTCTTTATCTCAACCCATGAGTTTTTCTCACTTTTACCCTTCCCATTCTTTCCTCCATCCCACTGGGTGGGGGAGTGAGCGAGCAGCTCTGTGGGGCTTAAGTTGCCAGCTGAGGTTAAACCACAACAACTATAAACAAAAGAGATAAATACAGTTTGCGAGACAGTAAAACTACAGCCCGTACATGATTTTTGGACTATAGTCACAGCAGGGTCTCATTCAACAGGCAAGTTACAAGTAGTGGATGGGAACTGAGAGCTTGTTATCGGTGGATCAGAGCCCATCACGTGCAGCAGCAGGCACCAGCCACAGGGTATTCTTGCACTGCCCTGTTCATCAGTAGTAACAAGCTTCCCCTTCAGAGGCTTTGCAGCTACTGAAAGTAAAACCTGCCTCAAGTCCTGCCTTCTGCTGCTTCAGACATTCAGTTTGGTTGTGCTGCTGGAAATGAAAGCAGAACGTGGCCTCAGCACTCATCTTTCCTAGAAGGATGTTCCGTCATAACACGGTCTACTCACTTTTCTAAGCAATCCCACCCAAAACTTTTGGAAGATATGAGTAAACAAAAAAAGTTTTGTAGGTATGTCAGGAAAGCAGTAAAGCTAAGGTCAATCTGAAATCCTGAATTCTTAAATTCTGATAAATTGTTTACCTACATATTTCATGTCTACATTGTGAAAATCTGATTGTAGCCAGCTAAGTATTTTATAAATTAATAGGAAAAGGCTCGTTTAGGTTTCTGAACATACTTGTTTGTTGATACAAGAGAAAAGGCACTTCTTACTTGGTATGTAACTGGATTTTTATGCAATGTTTTTCAAAAAATCTCCAAAATAACCACAGTCCCAGTCTTCTTCAGTATCCTGGTACACTGTTCTTTTGAAAGGCAAAGCAGGGCAACGAGTATGGGATGTGCACACATTAAGTGCAACTTCAGAGTATTCTTCTCCCAAGAAGAATAACAAGAAAACCATTTCCCAAGGAAATGAGGCATATGTAGTCATGCTAGCCCTGTGTCTGGCTGTCTGCCTTTCAGTACCCCGTGGACTTAAAATCATTGTCCGGTTTTACACGTGATTTGATGTTTCACTACAATGCAAAGAAATAAGTGGCTGGGAGAGACAGATGAGGGTTCCTTTGATGGAAAGGCTGCAGTGATAGACACTTGACATCAGTGACTCCACAAGACAGATAGCCATGTAAAGTCATGATTCAAAATTTTTTCTCAAGATAGAGCTACTTGTTTACATAATAAAACATGAATGAATAAGTAGATGATGGTGAACCATTAACACATACACAGAAAAAAATCACTTGTCAGTCTCTGTTCTCACAGACAGATACTCTGTGGACAAAATTTTACAAGGCATACATTTACTTCATCAGTACAATTTTCTTCTTTTTGTGACCACCTTTGTCTTCTGCACTACTTTGGTCCCTCTTATTCTGTTTTAGGCTACAGAACTGCAGCTGTTGATGCACACGTGGCTTCTGCACCTATGTAGTCTTACTGTCTTCAGTAGGATGCTCATCTTAACATGTAGACCCCCTTGCACATACCCAGTGAAAAGTCCTTTACTGGTACAACCCACCCAGGGATGCATTTTTGTTTTTAACAGCAGTGCTCGTTTTTGGGTTGGGACATCTACGCACTAAGAGCATTCATGATGACAAACATTTTAGTGTCAAAAGAGAAATAAAATTATTGTCTTTTATAAACACCAACGCAAACTAGAAAATTCTCAGTCATATGTGTTCAGTATAACAGCTACTTAAAGAAGAGTACTTAAGCTCCACACTGAAAGGTCCGACACATGCACACACACACACTCTGCTACAGAAATTTTTTCTCCATCCAGCAGAACTCAGAGCTTTACATTACCATGACAGGAAGATGAGAAAAACAGATATTTTCACCTTAAGAAAACTATTATCACATTCCCAATTACTTTAAATATCAAACAATTCCATGGCCTGCACGTGCAGATGCTGCACACCAAGGTGCACGACATCATCAAAGGTAATAAAGTGTAATCAATTGGGATTCAGTTGTGGAGAAACTCCTGAGGAAACCTCCTTCTCCTCCACAGAGGAAATGTCACTCCTTTTACAAATGTAGGCTTACCAACCTCAGACTATTTTCAGAATACATGTTGTCAGAACGCATGCCAGCAAGGGTCTTCTGATGAACAAGAAAACAGAAACAGGAAGGTGGAGACATGAAGTCTCAGGCAAGGAAGATACAGGCACTATATTTGGGAAAAACTTTCTTCCATAAGAGCAGTTAAGCTCTGGAACATAACCCCAAGGAGAAGACAAACCTTTGTCATGAGTTTTTTAGGAATGCACAAGATAAACATATGTCAAGAAAGTTACAAGAGGAGCTTTAGGGCCAAGGGATGACCTCTGAGTCTCTTCCAATCCTAACTCCTTTGGTCCTATGATGAACAGTCACAACATAAAAATGTAATAAATAAAAACAAAAGGAAAGGAGTAATGGAGGTCACTTTAGATGGTAGTTAGCAAGCCACCTCCCAAAGTCTCTGAAGGGCTGTCAAAGTTTCCTCAGGAAGTGACAAAGACAAGAAACTTTGCCTGGCAGTCTCTTCTGTGGTTGCCACACACTATTATGTCAGGACTTGGCAGAGAGCTGTAAATCGTTCCTCCAGCCTACATAAAGAGAATGTTGGGAGCCAAGGCACATGGCACTCAGCAGCCACAGCCAGATTAGGAAACCTGGCAGTTCTTCCCAGACACATACCCGGCCACATTTCAGCACTGAAGCCCAGCTCAGGAACACACCAGCCCCACTCTGCCCCTCTCTCCTTCATCCCCTCAAGAGGGTGCTCACTCAGAACAGAAACATTGCACATGCCAAATGGGAGCTGCACTTCATCTCACCGCATAAACTGAGCTGCAGCTAAAACTTGCTCAGTATCAGAAGAAGGTGGCCTCTAACACAGGGACAACTGCTGTGAACAAAGAACAGACTGGACGAAGAGACCAGGAAAAGTTTGGAGTGGCAAGAGAGGACTTGGAGCAGATGCTCAAATGTTGGCACTTATGACGATGAACATGTTCCACATGCAGACACCTCATCGCCCAGCAGCAGTCATTTACTGGGTGAAGTAGTTTAGAAGCAGGCTTGAGGCCACTTGCATGGCAACATACTCAAGAGAGCTATTAAAATTGCACCTCTGTAGCTCTTACACCCAAGGCTGTGAGGCACTTAACAATTAGGCAGGCATCCTTTTCCTGACAGCCCACCAGCAAGCTGGAACCATCCCTCGTCAAAGAGCACTGCCTTCCCAACTTCGTGAAAAACAAAGCCTGCCTTCCAAACTGGCTCACACCTAGGTTTGAGCTGCCTCAAATTTCCTCTCTGTTGTCCTCTTGCTAGTGTCTCCTTCAATGTCTATAAAGCTCACAGCCACCCCCTTGCAGTGCACTAATCCAGAATGCTCCAAATCTCCCCCATCACACCCACTGAGAATTTTTTAAAACCCCAAGCTACTCTGGAGGAGGAAGTGAAATGCAGATACCCAAATCCCATTTATGATAGATTTATGTTGACAATTAAAAGGCCAGGTTCCCTCCTGTGCTACAGCATGACCTGGGCAATGTGGAGATACATCCAAGAGCCAATAACTTACCCCCATCTCTACTGCAAACTGGCCAAATGCTGTCCCTGGAGTACTGCGCTAGCTTATAGGGGCTGGCAGTGTGGAGCACAGCTCTGGTTTCTCTATTCCACCCTCTCCTCACTCTCCCGTCTTGACCCTCTACAGACAAGTAAGGCTTCAGGGCTTTGTGGAGAAGCTGGTTTTGCAAATATTGCGCCAGCTGCAAATTTTTTCCTCACTTGGGAATTCTGAGCAGTCAGAAGCAGCCCAAGCCCTTTGCACAGCTGAGGGCTGTAGACCACCAGTGATCCTCCTGTCCGATTTAGAGTGCAACCTAGGGATTTGTTCAGAAGTGGAGAGAGATACAGGTTTAAAAATTGATTTAATTTTATCCCTAATTTCTAACAAGGACAGGAACTCATCTTGGGACTTGGACATGCCAGACTTGACTTAGGACTATCACTGGATCTACTACATACAGATTAACCTACCAGATCCAGGACCTATTGAAAAGACAACTGTTAAGATTCCTTTTGGTTGATCTGAAAATATGGGTTTGGGTTATTACGATTAACGTCTGCACTTCTTCACATGGACAGGTACAGAGTCTTTCTGCTCTGGAAGTCTGTCTGAGCTTCCCAAGGGGATGTGTCATATGAAGAAGTCCTCACTTTTAGGAAAACAGAGCATCAACCTCCATGGTAAATGAGATGTCTATTATCAGAAGTAGATGGCCTTCTAGGATTACACCTTACTAAAACTCAGGAAGGAACACCTCACTCACTACTAAGCGACTATAACTACAGACACATCTTCCTAAGTGTTCCCACTGCCACCCTATCATTTTAATGAATCTACAGAGTAATTGCATGCTTTAGAGGTTTATTTTCCTGCATTAAAAGAAGTAAACAATTACCTTGCAAAACCTCCAATACATTTTAATGTTACAAAACAGCAATAAATAATGGGCAAGAGGAATGTAATTCTGCAAGACACTTCATCTCTATAAAATTACAGGATTTTCTGCTGGGGAAGAAAAAAATAAAAACACATCCACATATTCTACCAGAGACTCCTCAGGCTTGTATAAACCACATTTATTTTGTTTCCATGCCGCTTTAAAAGTTGAAGGAAGGAATTCTTACCAAGACAGGAGGAATGGTCACTGCCAAATACTTTGGACTCAACTCTCCAGTGCCCTGGCACCATGTCCAGCTACTTACTCCAGGGTAAGCACTCACTCCTGCTGGAGCAAGCATCAACACAAATCAACGAGAACTGGAGTGTCTGTTTGTTTTTAAAATGCTCCACTCACTTGTAGTGCATGAAAGAGAATTCACTCTAAAACGCCTTCATTCATGCAGCTTTTCTGAGTGTTTAAGGAGATAATGGACTTAAAAGCAGCCTAACTCTGCACCTGATAATTTGAGATGTTTGATTTTTAGAAAAAAAAACACTAAGTAGCGATGCTCTGCTAGAAACTGTCAGAAGAAGTGGCTCAGTTCTCCCACCAGTGTTCCTAACAACTCGGTAAGAGCATTTTCCTGCGGAGCTCCCTGCGTGCAGGGCAGAGAGGGGGCAGGCGGAGCCAAACTGCAGAGCTAAGCACTTCGCTTCTCCAGATGGGAAACGCACACACGCCTTCGCCAAAAAGCAAAAGAAGAAAAAAGCAGTGGCAGAAACAACATTCCTGTAACGAGCCGAGAGAGAAAAGCTCTGAGTAAATCCAGGCAAGTAATTCAACACAGCACAGACACTGCACGTAGGTGACACGAGGCCGAGGTGCCCAGGAGAGGGACCCACCCGAAATAACGCCTCGGGGCGGGCAGCGCTGCTGCTTCCCTCTGCTCCGTTTCCCACCATTGTTGCAGGGGCTCGGTGAAGCCAGAGCTCCAAGTGACAAGACCTTAAAGCCTGCGGCGGGGATGGCGAGCTGCAAAATCCTCTCGG
>NW_010140669.1:0-203 GCF_000699245.1 Pterocles gutturalis | reverse complement strand
GCCTCCCACCCCGGAGGGACCCCCGCCGCGGGGTCACCACCGCCCTCCGCCGCCGGGGAAAGCCGCTTGGGAAGCGCCCCTCCGAGCAAGTGTCGTTCGTGTCGTCGTCCCCCCCCCATCCCGCTATGCCCTTCTCACTTTTAAAAAGTTCAAAAGCAAGACAAAACCAAACCAAAACAAAAAACCCACCAAAGTCTCTCCCC
>NW_010140668.1:0-444 GCF_000699245.1 Pterocles gutturalis | reverse complement strand
AGGGAGGAAACCTTGCTGTCAGCAAATGCGGAAAATAAAAATGAATGTCTGAAATGATTTTTCATTAAAGAATCATTGAAAAGTGGAAACATACCTGGCTGCACGGGCAGCCTGCTAAGAGTGGCTGTCAGGTGAAGCATGGCCTACACTGTGAAGTACAATATTGCTTTATTTAATCAGTCTCTTTTTTCCAGTTTTCATACTTGTCTCAGATATTTCAGGGTAAATATGTGAAGTCAGCTTTTGTAAAACACTCTGGCAGCTGCAGCAAATAGCTACACAGTGGCAGAGTGACCCATGTCAGGCACAGATTTACAGGTTCAGAAGGGTGTTTTATGGTGGATAGCTAAATCCATTTTCTATGCCCCACTGCAGAGCTGACATTGCAAATGCTCTTGGCTGCAGTATGACACATGATGCTAATTCCTCTGAAAGCAGAAAGAA